>NC_064552.1:16631717-16931717 GCF_023856365.1 Brienomyrus brachyistius
TAATGTTTTTACTTTACTTCAGATAAATCATATCCGTAGTCGCGCACACTTTCAGATACGCAAAAATGCCCGTAATTTTGAAATTCTTCAGCTATCTGCAGCAAATGTAAGGATCAGGTACACCATGGGGGAACCAATACAAAGTCATTTAAAATAACAAATTTAATAACAAATTTAAGACATTTAAAAACACATAACCCCAGTGAACACACTCAGTTTGAAGAAGCTAGCAAGGTGAAAGCTAGCAAAGCATGTTCGAAGCCATCTACGAGCCAGCAGTCTGTCCTATCTTTCGTTGGTATAAGCAGTGAAAAGAGCAAAGAAATTACGAGAGAAATTATGGAATTCATGGCACTGGATGAGGTATTTTGTTACATAGTTTTCTTTTACTTGCTGCACCTATTATTATTTTAAAGAATCTATTAATGTTTAGTTGTTGGGGTTTTATTTTTTTGTTTTTGTTTAATTTATTTTAATTAGTAAAGTTTAATAAGAGTTTGTTATGAAAATGAAGTTTTGAGGTAAAGAAAATGTGATTTTTATTTTATGTATTTGCTGTTCTTAGGGCAAAAATCTGTATTGGAAAAATCGATATCGGTCGATCACACATCAAACACAAATTGGTAATCAGGATCGGCCAAGAAAATTGCAGTTGGTGCATCCCTAGTAAAAATACAGACACTTTACCATGTTTGGGTCGCTAGTGACCCAGTAGTCTTTTGACAAATAAATGACCATAAGATAATAATTTAAAGCTATTTTGCATTAAGTTTGGTAGTAGACTGTTGTGGATGAAAAATATGTGGCAATACTTTTGAACAGTGTCCACCTTGAATCATATGACCACAGGAGACCTATAAACATGACTAATCATGGGTCGCTAGCAGCTTGAGATATGCATCCAAGGTTTAATGGATGGATCAGTATCAGGCAAACAGTGGCATTATTCCCTGTCATTTTAGTTAAGTTGTGGATATGGACCACATCAGGACTTTTTGTTTGTTTTTTAGCTGTAAATTTTGTTTTCAAAAAGTAAAAAAAAAAAGAAAACTATCCAAAAAACCTAATCTATGCAATCCTGATGCTTGGCCTCAAAATGATGTGATGAAACAGATAAAATATATGCTATGACTCTTCAGAGCTGCTGTTTCAATCCAGGCCACTGTATGATGATAACCAGTTAATTTTCTCTTTAACCTGCTCATAATTGCTTGTTTCTGTATCCAATTTTAGGCAGGAAACAATCTCCTGATTGTCCAAAGTCCAGGTTCTGGTCAACCAACGGTGGTACAACAGGTCCAGGTCGTCCAGCAGAAGCCTGATCAGCAGGTTGTCCAGATTCCCCCGCAGGCCCTTAAAGTGGTGCAGGCTGCTTCGGCCACACTGCCACCCGTCCCCCAGAGACAGCCGGGCCCCAGTGTGCAGGTGGCGCCAGCAGAATCTACTCAGGTATTTCTGTGCTTCCACAGGGATGATGCTACTGTTTCAACATTGAAAAGTGGAAATGAGTTTGAATGGTTCTAGTCTAAAACTGGTGGTGAATTTATAAGTACACTGGAACAGTAGAGAGAAATCTAACAATGCACTGTGGCACAAAATCATTTATTATACATGTTAATGCAAGTGTGTGCAATAGGCATAATATGAGATTTTAGCTTAACATTTTGCACTTGATTCAGCAGAAAGAGTTTGAAAACAGCCTTTTTTAAGAATAAATCTTCATGCCTAAAAAAGAATAAATATGAACTGTGTGAGTTTCTTTTCTGTCTTTCTTTGTTGATTTTTTTTTTATATCGAACCATGAGACCTATCGTATATCAAAACGATTCATGGGTAGACTGTATGGTTATCAGTGTTCATTTTGGCAGCATGTTTTGATTTTAATTTAGTTTTAGTTTTTTGACAAAAATGCAATTTGATTTTAGTCATCTAAGTTTCATTTTAATTTTGTCTAGCTTTATTTGCAGATTTTTGCAGGATATTTTAACTAAACCTACTTTAGATTTCGTCGATTTAATGTACCGTACATTAAACAAACTGGTCCAGTCATAGTCTAATACAGGGGTGCCCAACCTTTTTTTAGCTCAAGTTCTACTCTTCAAGTGGCCAGTGTGCCGAGATCCACCAGTTGAAATAGGGAGCCATAGCTATTACTTTTTTACTCTATTATTACTCTAGCTATTGCCTTTCTACATAGTTAACATGCACACAACAAATCCAGGCAGTTTTCCAAATTGAAAAAGTATAAATAAATGTATTTTAGTGGGACTGCTGGCACTGGGAAGATGCAACTAGGTAAAAATTGACTGCTGTGCTGTTAACTGCTGACTTTTCAGTCCTCTCATTTTTCGGCTGTGTATGGCTGTTTTAGCTGGGAACTCGATCGCGTAACTCTTGTGCGTCGTTTTGAAATGCCGCTCCGAATTGCCCTTCTTCGGTGAGGCCACCCTCACATTGCATATAAGACACGTGGATTTCAAATTTAAGTAAACAAAAAATAATCCTCTTCCCACTCTGAATGAAAATATGTTTTGATCTTTTGGCCCCTGAAATGTTTGTGCGCTAAATGTTTATATTACATGACTAGTTGCACACTGAAAAGGGGGCATACGCTCGCAGATGCACGGACGCTTGTGACGCACTTCGCGATCATTTGAGAAGTACTCCGCGATCGACTGTTTGCGCACCCCTGGTCTAATACATCATTTTGGTATTTCTTAGAAAATTTTACTTGATTTTCCATGTACACACACACACATTGGTCTGCCTCTATTCTAGATTTTTGAAGGAAACATCTGTAAAACTGTTGTTATGGCGCCATTTGTTTTGAACATGCAGTCTTTAAGAACACAGCTTTTTGTAAATTAGAAGAATGTCTTATGAGGAGAGGTTAGCTGAACTGAATCTGTTCGGCCTCGAGCAAAGGAGACTAAGGGGGGACATGATCCAGGTATATAAGATACTAACAGGTCTGGATGCTGTTCAGCCAAATGGCTATTTCAGTATTAGTTTAAATACTAGAACTTGTGGCCATAAGTGGAAATTAGCGGGAGAACATTTTAAAACGAATTTGAGGGAGCGCTTCTTTACACAGCATGTAGCTGGAGTATGGAATAGTGTTCCTGCTAGTGTAGCACAAGCTAAAACCCTGGGTTCCTTTAAATCAGAGCTAGATAAGATTTTAACAACTCTGAGCTATTAGTTAAGTTCTCCCCAAACGAGCTTGATGGGCCGAATGGCCTCCTCTCTTTTGTAAATTTCTTATGTTCTTATTTAAAGATTGTAACACAAAAGATTGCACTAATTCAAAAATGGCTTTATACGATTTTCTTTATAATTAAATATACATTAAATCAGGATTTAGTCTGAAAAAATACTTATGTACTTATGACGGATCTTCATTCATATTATAAGAAAAAACACCAGTGCAGTGAATAAAGAAAACTGAGTGTCCCCTGACAAAACCTCGAACCTCAAGTGTTTATTTCTACACCTATTTCAGTTCATGACAGTGAACTTTTTAAACATATTAAAAGAAAGATCAACTATTTGTTTCTATTCATTTCATCAGTTTAGGATGTTTATCCCCATTTCTGCTGCTCCATAAGGCGTGCACTGAGCCGTTTCCTTTCGCAAAGGTGAAATTTATCCAAATATCGGTGTGTTTTTTTCCTACCTAAAGTCGACTGTAGCACAGGCCAGGCTTGGGTAGTATCTAATATTTTATACTATTGTATCATCCACAGGTTATTCGTTTCCCTTGATAAGTCACCCAAGTCTAGCACAGACATAGCGAGTCTACAGACAGACTTTAGAGACAGAAGTGCGATGTTTATGCACTTGAAGCCGGTCAGATCAACATTATTCAAACATGCTCAAATACAATCAAAACTAACTAAAGATACTACCTCTGATTGGATCAGTTTCAAATTTGCCTCCTCATTTTCATTCATTGACAATTGTGTCAGTACATCTCATCCTAGTTTTTGGCATCATAAATTACTTTCTATTTTTAACTCTCCCGTCAATTAAAATTCTTTGTTGACAATTTTTGTCATATTTTTCACAACAAAAGAAAAAAGCCTAGTAGAGGAGCTAATCGCAAAAGTTTGCATCAGTAGTAATTATCGTATCATGTTTGTTTTTCAGGTGCTAATTAAGACTCCCTCGGGGGAGTGGCAAACCGTACAGCTACAGGAGACGACCGTATCCACAACAGCTCCTGCCCCAAGCTCCAGTACAGTCAATTTGCAATCAGCTGTGAGCTGCAAGAGGTCCCTGACTGGGGGGCGAAAGGAGCGGACCTTCCCTAAGATCGCACCCGCTGGGGGCCTCATTGCACTAAATGCAGCACAACTTTCCTCAGCAGCCCAAGCTGTGCAGACCATCAGCATCAATGGCGTACAAGTGCAAGGAGTCCCTGTCACGATCACCAATGCTGGGGGTAAGTCTCTGTCGGGTAAATTGAGTAAGGGGCACCCTTCATAGGCCACACAAGGAGCTCTCACTAGTAGACAGTCTAAAAAAAATGTGTTTACATCCACAATACACTCAAAATGGCGAATGAGGGCGTTTCAGACAGTGCAGACATGTGACTGACAAAGACCGAATGTTGAAGCTCTAAAGAAAAAGAAGAAAGTGTGTATAATTTAAAAAGAGCAACAAAATTAGGAGCACTGCTCCAGCTGAGTGACTTTCTTAAACACAGGTGACACACAAACAGTATGGAAAACAAGCAGTATCCCAGCACACAGTGGAAAACAAATATGAAAAAGAGATTGAATGACACTCACATACATTATTGCATTAAAGGATACTACACGTGGACCAATTTGTCAAAACAGCAATATATAATATAAAATATTAATGCTAAATGCTGTTCCACTAACTGCCTTCATTCACTGTGCTGCAGTTTTACAGTATAATGTGCACGAGAACAGCAGCAGTATGTATGAATGCATATTATTGCACATCTGTGACCAGGGATTATTTAAACAGTCTTAAAGTGCTTATTTGAATTGGAAGGTGTGATCCCTCTCCGCCTGGTCTGCATTATTGAGAAAGTCTTTTATCCATATGTAGGTGGCGGAAGGGAAGTCTAGGTTTGTCAGCTTGCTTACCAGTATGTCCAGGATTATTGTATTAAATGCTGAACTGTAGTCTATGAAGAGCATCCTTATCTACTCTTATTATTAATCCAGTGTCATCTATGACTAATATATGTATAACTAAAGCTGATATGCTACAAAGCCTAGCTAAGCTAAGAAATCACAGGCCTCTGATTGGATCTTACCTATTGTTTAAAGGGGATGAGGGATATTATTTGTCGACCTATAAGTTTACTGTTTCAGAAATCCTTATCTGTTGGTGTGGTACCTTCTTGTTGGAAGTACGCTAATGTAACGCCCATATTCATAAACAGGCCTATATATAATGTGATCTACTTAGATTTTCAGAAGGCATTTGATGTTGTCCCCCACAAATGGCTTCTGATTAAATTCAGAGCAGCAGGAATTGTAAGAACAGTAGTAGTTTGGACTGAAAACTGGTTAACAAACAGGGGGCAGTGGGTAGTTATTAGAGAAACAATGTCACAGTGGACCTGCATTCATAGTGGGGTACCACAGGGTTCAATTTTAGGGTCACTGTTATTCCTAATTTGCATTAATGAAATTGACACCAATATATGCAGTAATCTGGTTAAATTTGCAGACGACAGCAAGATGGGTGCTGTTGTAAATACTGAACTAGCAGCACAGGGGATCTTGATTTAATTAATGACTGAGCTGATACCTGGCAGATGAAATTTAATATAGACAAATGTAAGGTAATCCATGCAGGGAGCAGAAATATAAAGTATGGATATACAGACCTTGATGTGTTTGTTGATGCTTCCATGTCCCACTCTCGCCAGTGTGGGGAAGAAATTAAAAACGCCAATAGGATGTTGGGTTGCATCTCTAGGTGTGTGGAGTTTAAGTCAAGGGAAGTGATGCTAAGATTATACAATTCCTTGACCTCACCTAGAATATTGTGTGCAAATTTGCTCACCATACCTTAAAAAGGACATTGCTGCCTTATAAAGGGTTCGACGTAGGGCTACGAGAATTACTTTTGGTCTTAGAGGAATGTCTTATGAGGAGAGGTTAGCTGAGCTGAATATGTTCAGCCCTGAGCAAAGGAGCTTAAGGGGGGACATAATCCAGGTATATAAGATTCTAACAGCTGTTCAACCAAATAGTAATTTCAATATTAGGTCAAATACAACAACTCATGGCCATTGGTGGATATTAGCAGGAGAACATTTTAAACTGGATTTGGGAAAGCATTGCTTTAAATAGAGTGTAGTTAGAGTATGGCATAGTCTTCCTGTTAGTGTAGCGCAATCAAAAACCCTGGGTTCCTTTAAATCAGAGCTAGATATGATTTAAAAAACTCTGAGCTATTAGTTAAGTTCTCCTGAAACTAGCTTGATGAGCCAAATGGCCTCATCTCATTTGTAAATTTATGTCCTTATAGCTCCCTCTATGGTTTACGTGGTTCTGTGCAGTGTGTTGAGTGGTGACAACAGCATCGTCTGTGGACCTGTTTGATCTGTATGCAAACTGATGTGGTCAAAGGTGGGTGGGAGATTGGATTTGATGTGCTGTGAGACCAATCACTGAAAGTACTTCATTGTTTAAAGAATTGTTTAAAGAATTTTTAGTTGGGTTTTCAGTATTCTGTCACTACAGCTTAAAACAGCTTGCAGATGGATTACTGGAAAGTGTCTTATGTAACATGAAAACAAAATGCACTGAGCTGCACTTGTTCCCTCCAGGTCAGCAGCACCTCACTGTGCAGACGGTTCAGGGCAGTGGTTTGCAACTGGGGAGCATGAGCGGGGCCCCTGGCCACCAGCTGCAGGTGGAGCAGGCCCTGGCTTTGGAGATTCAGGGACAGCCCGGAGAAAAGAAGCGTCGCATGGCATGCACCTGTCCCAACTGCAAGGATGCGGAGAAAAGGCAAGTGATCGCCGTGTCTGTACTTTGATGAAGGGGAATTGCACGGGCATGGTGTGGCACAGCATGCCATGCTGAGCCTGCATCTTGCTTCCCTGGCAGGCCTGGGGAGATGGGAAAGAGGAAGCACATCTGTCACATTCCCGGCTGTGAGAAGACCTTCCGCAAGACCTCACTGCTGCGGGCACATGTGCGCCTGCACACTGGTGAGCGGCCTTTCGTCTGCAACTGGGTATTCTGCGGCAAGAGGTTCACACGCAGTGATGAGCTCCAGCGGCACGCCAGGACGCACACAGGTGGGTACGGGGGGCAGGCATGCTCTTTACACACACATGCACTCTCTTATCACTGAACACACCACACAGGCTGTTATTGAATGTGGGATAAAAGTATCTTTGATGGCTTGTAACTGCCTTCATTCACTGTACTCCAGTTCTTACAGTATACTGTGTCTTTCTCTGTACCTGCAGGGGATAAGCGCTTTGAGTGCTCACAGTGTCAGAAGCGCTTCATGAGGAGTGACCACCTCACAAAGCATTACAAAACACACATAAATACTAAGAATTTGTGAAAGAAGAAAAAACCCTTCAGTGTCTTTGAGTGTGGTGTATACTAATGCGTATATATTGGCCATCATGAACTGCTCACATTTGGCAGAGAAACTGAAGAGATGATTATGTCCAACGATGGCTAGGAAGTTGAAAAGCACCCTTCTGCACCTCGACTGGAATCACACCAGTTCTGGTCTTCGGAATGGATGGGCTCCATTGTGTCCCTCCCTCTCTCCCCCACGTTCTTATGCAGTGAGCTCCTTCAGTCCATAAATCCAGCCATGCTACACGAATTCTCCTGTTTCGTTTTCCCCTCAAAGTCTGAATTGAGGCAGCTTTCACTGCTCATGATTTCTTGCAGCCAGTTGTTCAGAGTTGACATTGGCCAAAGCTTATACAGCGGTTACCTTTTTTTATATCATAATGCGCAAATAGTGGACAGAAAAAATGGGTATTGTGATCTATGCCGTTCTTATATAGTCAAGATCAGTAGGACTTGGTATGCAGACATCATGGGTCTTGAACTTAAATATGTCATGCACATGTGTTTACCCCCATACTTTCCTATGCCTGTCCAGCATCTGTGGATAAACATATTTATGTTCACGAGTGCTGGGTTGTGCTTTTTCCCTTTATTTCCCTTTTAGGTGGTCATTTGGGAAATGCCATTTGTAAATTTTGTACTGTTATTGTACAATTCTAATTTAAAGCTGATTAAACAGCTTGAAAGACCTCACTTGATGTAATTATTTTTAGATAGTGACAAATTTTATGATTAGACCTTATGTACTAATTAACATTGGGTTACCCAGCTCCTAAAACTCAATAAGCTTTCTGGTTTGAAATGGAAAATAAGCATTCCAAAGGCTATACTGTCAAAAACATTTGAAGGACACGATTGCTCCAATAAAAATGCAGTATGAATTTGCTAATAAACTACGTCTAAAAGGGACTAAAAAGTGGAATTGTGTGTCTGTGCACGCATGCATAGGTTTATATGGGTAAATGTAAAATACTGAACTGTGTTACCTGCTGGCTGGAAAATTGTTTGGCTGGCCTGACTCAGTGCAAATGAAGAATGGGGTGGCCTGTTGTAAAGCGCAGTCTGTTAAATAAGAAATTCTAGATTACCTTTTACACATGTTTAAAGGTTGTCTTAGATTAATTGCACACAGTATTTATACAGATAGTTTCTGTCTATTCCTTGAAATGGCTTTTTGTAGAACTTTCAATGTATATGCCAATCTACATGTCTGCACTGATTAGATCCAGGAATTCTCTTTTTTTAAGTATGACTTTTTCAGAAATATGGGACAGAGAAAAAAGTCTTTTTATCCAGTTGTTGGTCACAGAATTAGCATATATCACTCAGACTGGGAAGAATACTTATGATGTTATAGGTATATTTCTGATTTCCTGGGATAATTGTTAGTCATAGCTTAATACCTTATAACTGATCTGTTTTTACAGCTTGCATTATCCATTACAAATAAGTTTCCTGTGTGTTACACATTTTCTGTTTTTACATCCACCCTTGAGGACATTGTTGGTAGCAGTGTTGCCCAATTCACTTTGGCACTGAAAACAGCAGTTTCTTTTAATTATAATTTTAGTGGAGTTAACTTCTCCCTATTAAATTAAAAGCTTAATTTGATACATTACTTCAGCATATGAGTTACCATTTTAAAGAAGCCATTAATGTGGACCATATTAGCCAGTAAGGTTCAAGGATGGAAAATGATTTAATAGTATGCAGAAATATCAGTTTTACTTCGGTTACTTTGCAAGGGCATTTCTCATTTTTAAAACCTTAGTTTGGTTATAGACTCATAGATCTAAATGCTCCAGTTTTCTTTTTCTTTTCTTTAGTTAATTTTGGTAAAAATATTTTACATGCATACATAAATGTGTCCCTAAATTTTCAGCTAAGTTGTTTAACCATTTATCATAATTTTCTATGTTTGATTCACTTAGGAACATTGTTTCATCCTAGTCTTCACCCACATTGGCCCAGTACTTTCTTCCACTTGGGCAATGGATATCAAGCTTTTTTCCCCCTCCATTGGGCACAATATATGTCCTTTATGAAGGGAAATTTTCTTTATGTAAGATTTCCTCTGCAACACGAGTCCAGCTAGCTATCCATACTTTTTACTGTAAACTGCAGTTGCCAGTTTGTACAAGAGCTTGTTTATTTTACTTTTGATATATTTGTCTCTTTTTTTCAAACAATTCAAACCAACCCTAATAAAGTAGACAGATATTTCTAATTTTTGGATATCTGTGTGGTTTTGGGCTTGCAACTAGCAGCAGTACAGCACGGGGATCATCGGGGGAGTGCATATGTTAATGGCTGAGGGAAATGCCTTTGGATTATATAAATGCATTCTACTGATACCGCTCTGTGTTTATTTTCACCCACCTGCTAATATTGAAAATGCTGTCAGGCATTTACATTTATTGAATTAATCCTTTATACTGTGTCCCTGAATTTCTCACATCCTCTCAAACCTGAATTTCCTTACTGTCCTGGGGTGGCATGGGTGGTGCTAACCTTTCGTTGGAGCAAACTGTACAAAATGTAATTTGATTTAATTTATGCTATTTCATTTATATTAGAAATGTTTTCTTTGTAAACTGAAAAATGAATAACACCTTGAATAAAACATGTCCCCTTTTTCTTTTGCTGTATTTGTATCTAGTGCTTATGTCCAAGTGTTTGAACATGGTAAAGGCGCAGTATTACTTTTCGAGGTGCACTGATGCAATATTCGGATCGGTATCAGTGCTGATCCATGCCTTTTAGATGGATTGGGTGTCGGCCATATGTGGCCGACCCATGTCCGGTACGTACTTTAGTTTTTCAGTCTGTAAAAAGAGATTTCCTATTTCTTTTTAAATTGATTTGTGCAATCAATCGCATGACAGTTCTTTCCCGTTTTTAGATTTTTATTTTTTTTTTTTGTGGCATGCAGGCTGGTCGTAAATGCTGCCAATCAGTTTTTGCCATTCAGTGGGTGTGAATGCAGTGACTTCGGCCTGCTGTGACGTCATGTGCATACAGTAGCATGAGCATAAGGACCTCAGAAGTTTTGAGAGGGGGGAAGTATCATTTAGTGGAAAATCCCACTAAACAAAGCGCTGTTTTCATTTGTTGCTGACACGATTCCTCAGTCTGCTTGGCACTTCAATACAGTACAGTATTATGCATAAAATATGGCTTATTATTTCACCGTTGCATCTTGGTGGCTAGTTTTTGGCAGTTTTTCATAAGATTCGATGAGTCTGTATTTGTCATTGAGAGAAAATGACTTTCTTTTTCCAGTTATGTTTTATGTGCATGCAGCATTAGCCTCAGGTAGCTAGCCAGAAGCAGATGGGTTACTGCAAGGCAAAGTAGGCTTATCAAAGTAAAAGGAAAAAAAATTGGCATAGTTTTGATTTTTTTTCCGTATGTTGCCATGTATAAAAAGACCCAAAATGAACACTGTAAGTGAACTACTTGATTACTGCAAGTGAATTATTTAAACTGTATTTGTATAGGAATTATCCATATAAGTGGTTGATCGCTATAACCATGATCACTATAAGTGTGGTCCACTGTACTTTGAATGTCAATTCTTGGGACGTGGAAGGGCTGATTTGTTGCATCACATCAAGGTAAGTTTGTATTCTTATTGCTATACATTCACTGAACAAAAATATAAACACAACACTTTCGGTTTTGCTCCCATTTTGCATGAGCTGAACTCAGAGATCTGAAACATTTTCTACATACACAAAAGACCCATTACTCTCAAATATTGTTCAAAAATCTGTCTAAATCTGTGTTAGTGAGCACTTTTCCTTTGCTGAGATAATCCGTCCCACCTCACAGGTGTGGCATATCAAGGTGCTGATTGGACAAGATGAATATTGCACAGGTGTGCCTTAGACTGCTCACAATATATGCCTTCATAGGGACATTGTGGTTGCACATTTAATTTAGAAAGATTTTATTGATTTGCTGTTGATTTGTTGTGATCGTACGATATTGGCAAATTGATGGTATTCAAAAGGTTTGAAATGAAATAGACAAACTCTGAAGAAAAAGCCACAATTAAGGCACTGCCATGATACTGCATTGCTATCACAGGTTCAAGTTGAGAATCAGCACCTCCAAATCCGAGACCATGGTCCTCAGCCGGAAAAGGGTAGAATGCTCTCTCCGGGTTGGGGATGGGGTCCTCTCCCAAGTGGAGGAGTTTAAGTATCTCGGGGTCTTGTTCACGAGTGAGGGAACGATGGAACGGGAGATCGACAGGCGGATCGGTGCGGCGTCAGCAGTGATCATGGTGAAGAGAAAGCTGAGCCAAAAGGCAAAGCTCTCGATTTACCAGTCGATCTACGTTCCTACCCTCACCTATGGTCATGGTAGTGACCGAAAGAACAAGATCGTGAGTGCAAGTGACCGAAATGGGTTTCTTCTGCAGGGTGGCTGGGCTCTCCCTTAGAGATAGGGTGAGAAGCTCAGTCATTCGGGAGAGACTCAGAGTAGAGCCGCTGCTCCTGGATGAAGTTGCCGGGGAGAGGGAAGTCTGGGCTTCGCTGCTGAGACTGCTGACCCCGCGACCCGACCCCGGATTAAGCGGGAGATGATGGATGGATACACTAGCAGGAAGACTATTCCATACTCCAGCTACACTGTTCTCCCGCTAATTTCCACTTATGGCCACGGGTTCTAGTATTTAAACTAATATTGAAATAGTATCTGAAGGTCCAATGAAGCCAACAGAACCACATCATCTGCAAAAAGCAGAGACCTAATCCTGAGGTCACCAAACTGGACACCCTCATCGCCCTGGCTACACCTAGAAATTCTGTTCATAAAAACTATGAACAGAATCGGTGACAAAGGACAGCCCTGACGGAGTCCAACCCTCACCGGAAACAAGTCCGACTTATTGCCGCCCATGCGGACCAGGCTCTGGCACCGGTCATACAGGGACCGAACTGCCCTTAAAAGGAAGCCCAGCACCCCATACTCCCAGAGCACTCCCCACAGGACCCCCCGAGGAACACAGTCAAATGCCTTCTCCAAGTTCACAAACACAACAGCAGTGTTTTGTATTTGCAAAACGCATTGTGTTTGTGTGAGACGTATGTTTTGTATTTGTAATTGTTTTTGTATTTTTTGTATTTGTACAGCATGATGTACATGTTTGCGGATTGCTCGGTATATATAAATTACATCCGGTTTGCAGATTGTGGGGCTTTTGTGAAACGTGTTCTGTGTATTTGCAACGTATTGGCAGGGTTCTAACTCCATAAAACTCACCTCTCCCCATTCCCAGTAGCAACATCAAGTACCTAGGCATAAACATCTCTGCCAGCCTCTCAGTTATTCCACCTCAACTTCAAAATAAATAAAACTTGAAGATTTTATTTAAACCGATGGGAAAACTTACCTCTCTCATCGGTAGAATAACACATGTAAAAATTATCATATTACCAAAAATCATTTACGTTTTTACAATGATTCCAACAAAATGGTTTAACTAACTAAATGCCATAATAACTAAATTTTATTGGAAAAAGAAATCAAACTGGCAACATTACAGAAACACAAAAATCAAGGTGGACCTCAAATTTTCAAAATTATTACCTAGCAAATCAATTACAGTACATCAACAGCTGGATTCACCCAAATCAATAGAGCAATACATGATTAGAAATAGAACAATCAGTAGGTAAAAAAATACCAATCTCTGATTTACCATTTCTAAACACCACCATAGAACATCATAATTGCCTTAAGAATACAGTAATTGCAACAACCTCAACAGTCTGGTGGAAAATCAACAAAATCTTCAAATTAACAAATAAAACCTTCAAATAAAACCTTCTAAATACACCCAAATTTGGCAAAACCTGGACTTTCCACTCAACAAAATGCCACTTTTTTTGTGCCTGGAAACAAATGAGTATCACACACCACCATCTTTTCAAGAATAACATTTATTACCGTCCAAAAGTATGACATCAGGAAAGCAATGGAAAACAATATCTTCAGTACCTCCGATTAAAGTCTGTTTTTAAATCTAAAATCAATATATTAAATAAAATTTACTGCCATATCCACTTGATGAAGAAATAAAAAATGACACAAAGAAAGTTCTCTTAAAATTATGCAAACTAATATCATCTGTAGATACAACAATTTCAATTCCAATCGAGGGCTGCAAAATAAAGACTTATCTACAAGAAACACTGAATTCTGGACCCAAATATGCAAGAACACCTTCACTATGACTGAAAACACTAACTTGCAACTAATTCAATAGATAATTCACGGAGCACAGATCACCAACACATGTATAAAATGGGCTTTAGAGAAATGCACACTTGTTCATAGTGTGCATTACACCCCACCCCACCCCACCCCCACCCCCCCCCCCCGACACCTATTTCCAGTCCCTTTGGTTCTACCAACCAATTCAAAGTTTCTGGAAAGGAACCACTAACAGAATCTCCACTTTACTAAGCTGTAACATTCCACTCTCTCCTTGCAATCATCTACTTGGAGGTCTCTCAGATATAACCCCACCAATTGAAGATGCAAAACTCATACTGGTCACCTTAACTATCACCAAGAAAACCATCCTGTTAAACTGGAAAACCAGACACACAGTAAATATAACACAATGGTCCAACCTACTCAAAGAATATACATCCATGGAACTTATTACCCTACAGCACCAAACCCAAACCTTCAAAAAAGTTTGGGGCTCATTTACCTCCGCACTGGACTTGCTGGTAAACTAAACCCATGGAATGACATACATAATTACACTCATACACACATAGACACAGACTTTGACACTACAACTCCTGCATGCAATCATACCTCAATTACTGCATCTCATAACTCATGTCAACTGAAGAGGGGGATGATGGTTGGGCATTTAAAAAAGCTGTTGTAATGTATGGAATTCTCAAACAGAGCATGGTTGATAAAAATCTGAGCTGCACACATATTTTAGGCCTTGTATGGATTCAGTTGGGCTTCAGTCCTGAATGTCCAGGCCAAGCAATGTCAGGAACTTTGTATAGGTCAGTAGTCCTCAAACTGTTGGATGTAACATGTTTTTTTTGTATGTATGACTTGAAAAGCCTGTGATCAGAAAGTTCCTTATGCTGGGTAGAGTAATTTCATTGTTCAGTCTTTGACCAAAGTTCCAGTCACTCCAGGGATTGTCTGACCCAGCTGACCCAGTGTACATTACTTCAGATAAAAACATCTGTTAAATGATAAAAAATGTATAACCTGCTATTGCAGTATGTTACCTTGTTCTTAAGTACATATTCTCTTTTAATTCTTTTTAATTCTTTGTGTGTGTGTGTGTGTGTGTGTGTATTGACTTAAAGGTTTTTACTAGAGGCTATGAGAATTGTAAGCTATTGCAAACTATTGTATAAAATTGTGCCATCTGCAGGCGGATTGACCCACCTTAATCATGTTAATGTTCCTCCTAAAAGAGATGTAAAATTAACAGCTAACACTAGATGTGTTTTTTTATCTGGCCCATTAAGTTTTGTAAAAATAAGGCAAGGCTACATGTCAACTGTAGCCTAAACAATATTCTGTCATTTTAGTGATGGCCAAAAATTATTATTATTATTCTAATTATTATTCTAATGAAAATGCTCAAATGTATGCACACCTCCCCAGACTTAACCTCATCTCAGACTAGGTGGTATGAACTTTTAACAACCAGCAGAGGGTGCTCTAGCTTAGTTGTTGCACACTCACAAGATATTCCCTCAATAAGGCAGCAGAGCATTTTTCTTCAAGAATTATACTTTTCACAGAAAGGAATCCTTTCAGCCATTTTCTAGCTGCTTCTCCTGGCTAGCATTGCTGTCCAAGGCAATATACAGAGCTGGGGTACAACTTGGATCAAGTTGTATAAACAACTTTATATAACCTGGATCAGTTATATAAAGATATGTTTAAATGAATTAAACACAAATTAAGTGAAACATTAACATAAATGCAAAATAAAATAATTTAAAAAATCAAAGTGTATTGCTGTATTCGTGTGTAATGGTTGTATGATGGTCCATTCTCTGCAAGGTTTGTGTTTGTGTGTTCTCCCTGTGTCATCGTGGGGTTTTCTCAGGGTACTCCGGTTCCAGAAGCTATGAGCACAAGGCATGGAATAACCCAGGATGATGTGCCACCCTATCACAGGGCACACTCAAACGCCATTCATTCACAAATGCACACCTACAGGCAATCTGGCAACTCCAATTAACCTCATATTTTTGGACTGTAGGGGGGAGGAAAGGCTTTGTAAAAATGTGATGCAACTCATCATTGTAGGTATGTTTTTATTTTAAATAGACTGATAGTAAATCTGTACTGTGTTGTGCAGCAGCAATACAAAGAGACAGAGACACAGAGGTTGTAAATTTACCTAAAACAAACAAAGGATTTAGAAACATGAAAATAATAAGAGAACAAAAACAAATGTAAACAATAGAGGAAATTGTTGTCTGGGAACATGCAGCTAAACTGATGGAAGATGAAAAGATTAAAAGGAGAATGGAAATTCAGGGTGTCTGCCAGGGAATTTATAGGATAATTACTGAGGCTGAGGATAATTACTAGATTTTACTGTTTTCTTTCTTAAATGTGGTTATATTTATGTGGTATTATATGTTTTGTGCTGCTATATGCGGTCATTATGATGAATTATTGTCATTTTATGACTTATTACTATGTTTATATAACTGATATGTACAGTACTTAACTTCAAAATAAAAGCATAAATGTTTGCATTGTTGTGTAAAATTATGGTGCAAATCCAGTTTATTTTCTTTCCTAGGTAGTACAGTTATATAAAGCTTAAGTGTAAAGCTTCCAAAGTGCTGAGGGATGTGCCAAAATGCATTCTTTGGAACCACTTTATGGTCCACTGGAGTGTGAACTATGACACATCTTTTAATGAACAAAAATATTTATCAGCTGAGGCAATGAGCTCTTGAGTAAGGTTATTTTTTTGTAATTGTGCAGCTATTTTGCAATGTCCAAAGTTTCATTGCAGCATATTTTTATGAGCTCATGGCTTACATCTATGTGGCAAGTGTAGTATTGGTATGTCTTATTGTAATGTTAAACGTTAAAATGTTTAAGGAATAGTTTGTCTGAAAATTAACCCAGTTAATTTTAAACCAGTCAATTTAAAATTAACACAGTTAAGTTCATAAGAACTCACATTAAGTGAGGTAACATTTATTGGATTTCACTTTTTTACTGCTTTGGTGTGGTGCAGGTGGTTAATCTAAAGCAAGTCATAAACACATATTCTCCAGAAGTCGAACATATTACAGGTAATTTTGCTCATTTTTCGTTTTTCAGGACAGAGTCCTCTTGTATTTTTATGGTGCATGTAGGGCCACCCTTGACAAACAAGTCTACGGGGAGAGGCCAGGCTATAATCCAATGAAAGTTCCCAATGAAATGTACTAAGAAGAATCAGTGCACCATGCCCAGAACACAGTTACTGGGACCCATTCGTGGAGCCAGGCATGGAGGTGGTAGGGCTTTGCCTGAATTGGCTACATGTAATTATTTTGAGGGCTCATTATCTGCATGATAAATAGAGCAGTCAGGAGCAGTGCAAAAGGGATGAGCAGAAACAAAGTGCATAGGTTAGACCTTGGCAATGGACCCTAGCTTTGGCCCATGGAACATTACCTCTCTATCGAATAGATTTGTTTGTTCAGCCCATCCCACAAGATGCTCAATCGGATTGAGATCTGGGGAACTTGTAGGCCAAGTCAACACCTTGAACTCTTTTTCATGTTCCTCACACCATTCCTGAACAATTTTCTCAGTGTAGCAGGAGCATTAGCCTGCTGAAAGAAGTCAGGACCCAAGGTTTACCAGAAGAGCATTGCCCAGAGCATCATGCTGTCTTCGTTGGCCTACCTTCTTTCTATAGTGCATCCTCATGATGTTACAGAAAACACTACGCATCAGACCAGGCCACCTTCTTCCATTGCTCCATGGTACTGTTCTGATGCTTATGTGTCCATTGTAGATGCTTTCAGCAGTGGACAGGAGTGATCAGCATGAGCACTCTAACTGATTTGCAGCTATGCAGCCCCATACACAGCAAGCTGCGATGCACTGTGTGTTCTGACACCTTTCTATCATAGACAGCATTAACTTTTTTCAGTAAATTGTGCTACAGTAGCCGTCCTGTGGGATCAGACCAGACAGGCTAGCCTTCATTCCCCCCATGCATCAGTGAACCTTGGGCCCTGTTGCTGGTTCACCACTTTTGGTAGGTACAGTCATGCCATGTGTTTGTTATACTGTCACTGCCTGGTCCCTCCCAAGGTTTCTTCCTTCTTGGGAGTTTTTCCTTGCCACTGTCGCCTATGGCTTACTCACTGGGGGCTTTGGGTGGGGATGCTGTAAAGCGCTTTGAAACAATGTAATGTTGTGATAATGCGCTATACAAAAATAAATTTGTTGTTGTTGTAAACAAACAGGATTTTGTACTGGTCCTAGGTACAAAACAGTCAACAAACAGGATCAGAGGGAATGAAAACAGGGAGCACAGCAAACTATGGAAGGAGTGGACAACAAGCAGGACTGACATTCATGATGGAACTGGGGAGTACAGGACAGGGGAAGCACTTAAATACATAGCTAACGAGGGAGCAAACAAGAGGCAGCAGGGATAACATGAGGGCAAGAAGGAGAGGTGAGATAAACGAACCCAGGCATGACTCCTTAGGGCCATGCTTGGGAGGAAACGGGAGGGGCAGATAGGTGGGTTGTGGCAGATTTACACAAATTGTGGAAAATTAGTCAAAATGCATTTTTGCTTCAACAAGACATTCATTTTTGGAAAATATGTGCTAACAGCAAAATAACTAATCCAGTTAAATAACTAATACATAATCCAGTCTTTTCATTAACCACTGGAGTTCTTTCCGGCGGGCAAGCCAGTTGTTTCATGTGACTGTGACTTACACTAAGGAAAACTCTGAGTGTTTTTTGTATGTTTGCACAGAATACGAGTTTGGAGAATGAAAATGCTCATATGGGAAATGCTGAAGTTACCTGAAGAGACGTGATTGAGAAGAATGCTCCCCCCAAACCTAAACCCCAGGGGTAAACTGTTACTGTACTTCTATGCAAGCCATGCATTTCCCAGAGCCAACACCATGGATGTTCATAAATACATGGTACCAGAGAACTCTAGGCCTATGGTCAATGATGAATTTAAGTTTTGTTATCTTACTTAAAGTGTTTTAGATACCAGGGTGAAGATAAGGGCAACGCTATCAATCTATCATCACTTGGCACTGAGGTGGATTCAGCTCTTGGGGAGGAGATCAGGTGGGCCAGGATGCAGGTTTACTGGGATGATCTATCTGATCTTTTGTGTGATTTTTAATCACGCCTCTGGGAAAAATGTACCTTATATGTTGAATCAGGTTTGGCGATGAGCTCTGTTCAGGGACTCGTATGTGGTGAGTGAAGCTAAAGAGACAGGATAGCAAGGTCATTTTTATACAGGTATCCAAATGTCATACTCAACAGCACTCTGCTGGTCGTGGAAACATTATTTCTCTCTGTCACCTCTGGTTTGCTCACTGGGGGCTTTGGATAATGTGAAGCAATTTGAGACAATGTGATGTTATGAAAATGCACTATACAAATAAAATTGAATTGAAATTGAGCTGAATTGAACTGAATTTCTGGAATCTACAGTCTTCCAGCCCCAGAAACGCCAGACCACAGTATGAACTGTCATAGAAGAGGCCCAGCAGCGGATGTGCTTCCCGCTCCTAACTACTGCGGGAGATATTCATTGCTTTCTTTCACATCAGCTGGGAAAAACATTGCATACCCTTCATACCCAGGCCATGACCTTCCTTCTGGCAGGCAGTGCAGATGATTGTACAGCAAAACAAGTAGGTACAAGAACAGATTCTCTGCACAAGTCATAACTGTATAAACAGCTGACCCAGTTACCTCAGCTCAGTCTGCATTACCCCCATTACCACACAATACCACACTGTAAATGACTCACTGTACTTATTGTATTGAATTTTGTTTATTGTATTTAGGCCAACATTCCTTGCACTGACATGCATTGTTTTACTTTTTGTTCAGTGATCACCTGCACAAGCATATCTTTTCTTGTCTTAACTGTGTATGTATCTGCTATATGTATGAGATGCATTGACAACCAAAGACAAATCCCCCATGTGTTTGAACATACTTGGTCAATAAACCTGATTCTATTTTGAGTGAATGTCCTGGGGCAGACTGGAGGGATTACATCACCCAGCTAGTTTAGAAGGATATAGCGATCTCCCAGCACAAACTAGAGGCCATGGGGTTAGAAACAAAAAATGTTTGTTATACTGTCACTGTAACCAATCCATCCATCCATTTTCCAAACCGCTTATCCTACTGGGTCGCGGGGGTCACCGTAACCCTTACCAAGGAAAACTAGTGCAAAGATGAGATAATATAATGGTCATTTCATGCTACATACAGATTCGTTTTGTTTCCTTGATCTGAAAATACTTTCCTACCTAATAGTAATGCCAATTCGTGTAAAGTTGTTCTTTTAATAATGACATTTTGATGCCCAGAATGGAGTTAGATGAAAAGATTTAGCAATAATACATTTCCACCAGTAGACATTATAATCTACTATCAGGAGTTCTGCAGCACTTCAGGCAGTCCAATAATTTTAGGAGACTAAAACAGTCAGTAAGAAACATACAATAGTTAATAATTCATACAAACCAAGCCCTTATGTATAGGACCAGTTTACACAGTATCGCCCCGCCTCAGCTAACAATTGCGTAGTGGAACAAAGTTCATAACTGATAAGGAACCTACAGTACAGCAAGCCTTTGATTCCCAAGCCATTTTCATGTACTCGCTAGGAAAACTATAGTAAAAATATATATGGACTGAGCTAGACTGAGTTCCCCCCCAGGATGTACCCCTGCCTATGCTTGGGATAGTTTACAATTTAAAAATTTTAATATTTCACAAATCCAATTCCTTGTTATTCTTGTATAAGCGGCAGACATCTTTCATTTATAGCTTATAATTTACTTATCTAACCATTTTGCCCAGTATTATGTCATGAAATGTGATATGTTATACAGGATTTTGTGTCACTGTTTTCTTAACAACAATCTTGTCACGCGTCATGAAATATTTTGAAACTCTTGAAAAACTGAAGTAAAAATGTTTATTGATATATTCTCCTGAGGTTATCTCATGAAGGACTGAAGGAGAAATTGTTGAATATGACTCAAAACACACTTTTACTTCAACAACAGATTTATTTTTGGAAATTTTCTGCTAACAGCAAAATAACTGCAGTCTTTTCATCAAGTCATTTCCTTCTCTTAATGGACAATGAGATTTTTGTGAGATTTCTTCATATTCAGCTGAGGGCTTTAGAACCAGTAGGATGTTAATAAAGGGTTAAAGTAATGACCCTTGTGAAGAGCACGTCCTTCAGTGAATCGCTATATGTCTGTGAGTGACCGATTTCTCCCATTATACATGATAAGACGTACTGATGAATTGGCTGTTATTAGATGTCACTTAGCAGCTATTATTGCCTCGTCTCATTAGTGAAAGGTCACTTCTGCTGTTGAGGACCACAGAGCTTGGGCTCTAGCCAATGGTGGTGGTTTGGTGGTGGACTTTGATGGTCGTTTGCCCACCTGTGGAAATAAAGAAAATGGAAACTGTACAAATCTCTTGCCATGTCACAAGCATTGTTGATATGTGCAAATTAATCATGGACAATTTTGTCTTGTATAAAATAATAACGAACAATAACTGAATAATAACTTACCTATGCCTGGAATCCTAAAAATATGGAGAAAACGATTGAGAATTAATTCTTGTTATTTTTTATATACGTTAACTAGATCTTTTAAAGTTGTTCATAATGTTTTAGAAGTGCTTAATAGTTTCAGATTATCACTTAAGGTTGCATTTATGGTTAGAAAATGGCACCAAAGAGCTGTTATGTTGCAGGCTCCCTCTCCCACTGCTTACTTGGTCTCTTCTTTCTCTAGGAGGCTGCGGTAGGTGGCGATCTCCTTCTCCAGCCGACTTTTCACATCCAGCAGCATCTTGTACTCTTGGCCCTGCTGTTCTATGCTCATCCGCAGTTGTGCCACTTCTGCCTCTATCATGTTAATCTGGTTCTGAAAGCCGCCCAGCATGGCGCTGTACCGGGCCTCGGTGTCTACCAGACTGTTTTCCAGTGCGGCTTTCTGCGGAAGTGTGAAACAGTCCTGTTAGCTTGCAGGTTTTACTATGTAGTTTTTGTTAATGATGGCAATGCCATAGTAACACAGCAAATATAAAATTCTTGATGATACTAACAGTTTCTGCACTGTATGAATGCTGTGTCTTATTATATTTGACTATGAAGAACCTATGATGCTTCTGAATTTGCTCAGTCTGCTGGGGTTAAATGGAGTCAGAGTTCTTTCTCCCAACACTGATATTGACATTATTGTTGTTTAATGAGTACTTGACTATAATAATTATGTATAGGCAGGACCCTAACCCTCTTACCATACTGAGCTGTGACTGAAGCTCTATCTCCAGGCCTTGTAGGGTGCGTCTCAGGTCTGTGATCTCTGTCTTGGATGTCTTGATACTCTCTGTGCTTGTAGCGACCTCCTTGTTCAGAGTTGTTGTCTGTAAGAAAATATCATCTGATATATAGAAACTACAGTTCTTCTGCAGGTATCATTATTTAAAAAAATGAATGTCGTTATCATGACTGAAGTACAAGCTGATGGGAGTATTACTTGTAACTTTGTCTTTCTATGTTATGAATATGAAATTTTCAATGTGTCACCTGTTCGTTGAACCAGGACTCTTGGTCACGGCGATGCTTCTCTGTAATGGACTCGTATTGGGCCCGGATCTCCGCCATCACCTTGCTGAGATCCTGCTGAGGTGCGGCATCCACCTCGACATTGATGGTGCCCGTCAGCTGTGAGCGTAGGGCTGCCAGGTCCTGAGGGTGGCAAAGAACCTCTTTATTATCTCATGCCATAGCTTCGACAAACAACAAATGCGCACTGAAGAGAATGAAAATAATACCTCCTGATGATTCTTTTTGAGGTAGGCTAGTTCATCCTGCAGCCCCTCAATCTGCATCTCCAGATCAGCCTTGGTAAGAGTGGTCTGGTCTAGGAGGCGTCGCAAATTGGCAATGTCGGCCTCCACAGACTGACGCATCACAAGCTCGTGCTCATACCTGATTGGTTACCATAAATAGATACAATGGCATGTTCATATATGATAATTTTGTTCCCTTGAGATTGATAATAAAAAATGACTATTTATGTATGGAAGTATTCAGTTTAAAAAAAAATACAGTGAAATGACAATGTGCATCAGTGCTCACTTTGTCCTGAAATCATCAGCTGCCAGTTTAGAGTTGTCAATCTGAAGCAGGATGTTGGCATTAGCAACGGTTGCATCCTTAATCTAGAGAAAGAAAACAATTCAGTCATTATGTATTGTCATTTCTGGTGTGCAAAACAAGTAATTTATCAATACAATGTGCAAATCGTTTAATATAAATGATATAAAAGGTATTTTATATCATATGAATGCCAATTCATGTTGTGTGATCTGCAATTTTACTTTGTTGACAAATAATATCACATTTTTTGTTAAAAAAATGTATACAGTATTGCAAAGGTATACCAGCACCAACTTAAATTATATAAAGTTTCTGATAACAAAGATAACTAACAGATTTGGAAAACATGCATGTTCACAGGGTGATTGAGATGGTTTTACAGTAGTACTTAAATATCATTTACCAGAATCTGTCTTTATTGATCGTGATGAACAGCTGATTCAAGTATTAGTTACAATACAATAGAACAGAAGAATGGTTTCATTTAGAAAGAAATTATTGTTATTTTTGTTACTTCTGTGCAATGTGACCCTTAAGTAATAAATTTAGTCTCTTACGAACACAAAAGAGTTTTTCCATTTCACTCGGGCTCCTTCAGACTGACACATATTACTGTATAATAGTTGCTAATTAGTACCATTATATATGAATATGCCTGTAATGAAGGAATTATTTCTTAATAACAAATGAATGTGAATTTTCTTATAGCAATGTAGCTAATTATTCTTTGCCAGCATAATTAGGTTTTAAATTTTGCATTCTTCCCTTGCTTGTCACGGCCCCTCAGTAGTAATTTAACCCATTTATTTAAACCACAGGCTGCCTGTCTCATACTGTCCCTATTGTCAATGCATCACTATATAGGAGAGACGCTGAGGGATTTTGCATTATTTTGTAGAAATGTACAGTATCTTTGAGGAAGAGCAACCAAGGTAATGCACAACAGTGGCAGGACTTAAGCCGTAGAACCGAAGGTTCTTACCTTATTCTTCAGATCATTGATGGTGGCCCAATAGGGGCTGTAGTCTTTCTTGGCAGCCGGACCCTTCTTTTCATAAAACTCCCGGATTTTGACCTCTAGCTTCGCATTGGCTGCCTCCAGAGAGCGCACCTTCTCCAGGTAATTGGCCAGCCTGTCGTTGAGGTTCTGCATGGTCGCCTTCTCATTCAGATGGATGGCATCTCCATCCAGAGCACCGCCAAAGCCAGCGCCAAACCCGGAACCCCCACCATAACCACTTCCAAAGCCGGAGGAGACACCACGGCTGACGGAGGAGGAGATGCGAGTGCCTCCGGTTCCCGAATAGACGCTAAAGGCCTTGGGGGCCGAGGAGGCCGACCGACGCTGGCTCATCATGGAGCTGCTGGTGAAGCTCTGGGGGCCGCTGCTCATGCGATTCAAAACAATAGGCATGTTTTTGGAATGAAGAGGAGCTTAACAGCACAGAAATGGGTAAAGAACTGCACCAGACCTCAGAGGAGACTGTGCCTTGACTGTGCGCTACATCCTCCTAATATAGCTCAGAGGAGGGCTCTGGGGCGGGATTCTCCACACCCTTCCTCAGTCTGCCACGCCAGCACACATGCACAGAAAATGTATCTGTGAGATTAGGGATTTTTCTCCTCCCCACCCAGGGAGGACATTCCCGTGGTGTGAGTGTGTGTCTGGACCTGCCAATGTCCTACCTCTGTTAAAGCTGGGTGTCTCTTTTGTTCATGTTCTGCTTTGTTTCATTTGCATTTAATATGGATTATTAATGTTAACTTGCACAAACAAGTAATCAGTCATTTTAGATGCTGGTATTTAGTTTGCATTCATTACAAAAGCACTTGCAGCTCATTATATATATATATATATATATATATATATATATATATATACACACAATATGCCATTTAATTCATACAAATTAAACTAAAAATGAAATGTTTGTAGCTGTATTGTTGAACTTGACTATTCTAAATATTGCCTGTTAAATATCCCGTTAATAACAACAGGCGAATGAAAAAAGGTGTTTGTAATTTGCAGAGCAGATTGCTAAAACTGTGCCTTAAAGACGAATGACATTTATTTTTTATCATGAGCAACTTTTTGGTGGTAGAGAATCTATGGGTGATGGAAGAGTAATAATCACAATGTTGTGATTATTCATCTATTCCTATGGTAACTCAAGTGTGTACAATCTGTAGTGATAAATCCTAAATAAGTCCAGTACTGTAACAATATCAAAATGTGACATAATCATTTTAAGAAGGATAAGAACACCCCCCAAGGTGATGGGAAAAGAGCCCACTGATGTAGCAGCTGTCTTCAGTTCATACACATATGGTAAAATTTTAGAGGCTTGCAATCTATGCTGTTACAAAACTGCAGCTCTTGACAACTGAGCTACAGAAGCATTCTGTGTTTATATGAGGACAGCGAGAAAGATATCCTCTGTGAATTATTGCTTTATACAACCAACACCCACACTGTTTGCCACACTCTTCTCAGGTTTCCACCTTACTTGGCTGTGTAAACAATGCATTGTTTTACCAAAGTATCTCTGAGACATGGTCTATTACTCAGTCCTAAAGTACAACTCCCATGGGAGTGGCAGAGGACGACAGTGCACTTCGGCTGATCTTGGAACAACGTAGAAAATGAAAGGCTGCGGGTTCTTACAAGAGATGGGGTGGGAAATGGATGAGCTCAGGACTGACTCACGGCCTGGTTCTTACTCACGCAGTGTGCGGGTTCACTTCAACACTGTTCTTGAGAAAAAAAACACATTAAACATATATTTTACTTAAATGAGCAATTTGCAATTATGTGGCCAAATACAGTTTCAAACACATGCAGCGATTGTCAACCTCTCTGTACGTGTCAGTAGCAAAATGTTTTGACTGAAAAAACACTGTGTAGGCTACTTTTTAAAATGCCATGTTTGTGGTAAAAACCGCATAGTTACTTCGGTGGTCAAATGATGATAAACATACCAGCTGAGAGGGACTTAGTAATCCCTATGTGTCTGATTGTGAAGGCATAACTTTCCTGTTATTATAACTTTTATACAAATATATATCTTTACTTGACATTTAGTATGGATATTAATTTGCAGTCATTGAATACTTTGAGTTGCTAGTTTGATTCCAGATTTTCTGTTCTGTACTTTAATAATTTTGTAAAATAACACATTCAGTATGTCATGTCCCATGTGCACACGTAACTTAACAAGCACAGCTCACCTGCTGTGCACCTTTAAATGCTCGTCTGTACTCACACTCAGTGCGAGGTATTGTCGATACCATGCGGCATACTGAACATTCTTTCTTTGTCTTACGTCGTGCCTTTACTTACTTTTCCTTTCCAGTTCCAGCCCCCCCCCCCCCCCCCATACCCAAGCCTCCCTTGGATTTCCATGGAGTGCTTACCTCACCCCGTCCCAGCTTATGACCTCTCCGCCTGCTGATTCACTTTATGCTTGCTGGTTTCCCAAATAACCCCCCCACTAGCTGCATTTGGGCTCTTGAGTGATACAATCTATTAAGTCTTGTTTTACTGTTATGTTCTTATTGATTATCTGGTATACTTATAGCTATCCTTTATAAAAGGAACTGAAATGCTGTCTGCATTTGGTGAAGGTTTGATTAAAACAAAAGTAAGTAAGTTATTAATTACCATGGAATCTTTAACTAGTAGGAAAGCGATTGTGTGAACAGATATTAAGAGAGAAGCTGAGCTGTCAGCTGATCACCATCTGGTGGTGAGGTGGATAAAATGGCTGGAGAAAATACTAGACAGTCCTGGTTGACCCAAATGTATTGATCTTGTTGCTGGGTAGCTACATCATCTATCATGCTGGTGCCCACAAAATCTGGCACTAGCCCCTGTCCAGGAGATCTTTAATTCTGGCAGACCTCTGGCAGGACTTGTTTCATATTCCAAGGGTGGCTGGAGACACTGAGCTAGAGTGAGCAATGTTCCATTCCTCCATTGCTGTACAGAGGTGTGGCAGAAAAGTTGTTAGTTCCAGTTTCAGTGGCATACATAGTGGTGATAATCAGCATGGATCAGTCGTCAGGCTGAAGGAAGAGGCTTTCTGAGCTGGGTTAGCTAGTGGAACAGCTATGCAGTACTGACAGGCCAAGCAGAGTGTGCGCAGAGTCTGCAGTGAAACGCTGAAAGCTTCAGGGACAAGAGAGCAACTTGCAACCACACCAGCCTGTTCCCCTTGTGCTTGTGCCACTGCACCAGCCCGCTCTCTATCTGCCTGTGCCACCCCGCCTGACTGTTCTCCATCTGCCTGTGCCACCCCACCTGCCTGTTCTCCATCTGCCTGTGCCAACCCGCCTGCCTGTTCTCCATCTGCCTGTGCCACCCCACCTGCCTGTTCTCCATCTGCCTGTGCCACCCCTCCTGCCTGTTCTCCATCTGCCTGTGCCACCCCGCCTGCCTGTTCTCCATCTGCCTGTGCCACCCCGCCTGCCCGCTCTCTATCTGCCTGTGCCACCCCGCCTGCCTGTTCTCCACCTGCCTGTGCCACCCCGCCTGCCTGTGCTCCATCTGCCTGTGCCACCCCACCTGCCTGTGCTCCATCTGCCTGTGCCACCCCGCCTGCCTGTTCTCCATCTGTATTTGCTATGCCCATTTTCCATATTTCCTGTGCTACACCACCTGATCTCCATCTGAATAATTATACAAAATCTACCTGCCTTAACGACCTGTGCTCACCCACTCCACCTTTCTGAATTTACCTCAAATTCATGTGCACTTGACCAAGCTCAATAAGGTTGCGAGACCCAAGAAATATAAAATTGTAACCCTTTCCTCTACTGTTCGTTGTTTTTGCACAGGTTTCTTCCTCTCTTGGCTTTTCAACTCTCTGTGGAAGTCTGGCCATTATTGCCTCAGTGTTCTTCACTGGGGACCCCAAGACTCTCCAGATTACTTTACGACAGTGTCCCTTGTTAGAAACACCATATCAATAACATTTAAACTGAATTTAAATGATAAATTTAGTATCTTTCAATTGTTGATCCCAGATTAATAGGATATGTTGTCTCCAGCATTTTAGTGAGATGTTCCAGCAGCCAAACCTCTGCCCACCTGTCTTGGTACCTGCGTGTCATTCCTGCTGCTGTGTCTGGCACTGATTGTGGGAACGGTAAGACAACCTTTTCCAGGGAAAGGGAAAACCTTCTTATTAACTAAAAATAAAATGACTGTTTTGGCAAGGAAGGACAAAAGATAATCAGACAATCATTGCTACTGGAACCGTTCTGGCCTCGGGTTACTACAAAAATATCAATGCAAATAGTAACAGCCACCTGACATGCTGTGCAGAGGTGGATACTGACCCCCCCTCCACAGGTATTTCATGTGTTTTGTGATATTATTTTTCACCACATGATTACTGTGTTGACTCATCAATCACGCATTAAGAAATAGATTTGGTTTGGAGCACCAAAATACAAAATGATTGATAGAATTCACATCACAATATTTGAAAATTTTGCCCTAAATGTTACAATGTTTATGAAGAAAAAGTGAGTTGAAAATTTACCCAAAATAAACTATGGCCAAATAAAACCTGTTATTATCCAACAGAGTCTGTAAAAATACGTTGGTAGTGTTGCCATGAGTTGTGTCAACAGACAAAAGCAGTGCTGACAAATCACTTACTCAATGTCGTCTCTATGGAATCAAAATATTTTCATACAGTGGAAGGAGAAATACCTTTTGATGAGCAGTTCTTGTTCATGCTACATTGTTATTTACTATTTGTACAAAAGCTACAGCTGCACTACTGAAAAGCTATTGAAAAAGGTAAAATAAGTAGTGTTGCTACTGTAATTTTAGCTTGCTACTCCCCAAAACTGATAGCAAGTGATGTTCATATTAACATTGCACATCATGCAGACCTAATACTAAAACAATTTATTGCAATCTCCATTTAGTCATTTAAAGGCCATTAATTAAAGGTGGGTTTCTGCAACGTTAAATTGAACCTGAAATTTTCTGCATGAGTATCACACAGATCTCCAATATTAAACCAGAAGAGGTGGAAACTGTGCGGCCAAATGAGCTGCTATTGCAGCTTGGTCTCGAGGACCAAAACCTTGTACTAAGGGAAAGAAGGCTTCGCTGCTACGGTCATGTGGAACGTTCCAGCGCCGCAATCAAGGGCGCACTTAACTTACAAGTTGCGGGAAAGCATGGAATTGGCCGGCCAAAAATGTCATGGAAAAAGCTGACAGAGAGAGACCGCAGGGAGTGGAAGCTCTCAGCTGTAGACCCTGATGACAGAGGCCACTGGAGATCTGGGGTGAGATCTGCCATGCGTGCAGCTAGCCAGCTACCTGGAAGAGGGTCCACTGGTGTGGATTATGTCCCTGCACCTGCACCTTAAATAAAAAATCCGATGATGATGATGATGATTGAACACATAATTATTGCTCTGTGCCACAAAACTTCAGGCCTGCACATACAGAATATGAACAAACCTGACAGATCCATAGCAGATACCTTGAGCAGAGAAAGCAGGGTCGGCCTGAAGCAGTTGGGATTAAGGGCTAAACCACAAGATTTCAACTGCCAACATATAGTTCACAGACACAGCATCCTAACCTGTTGAGCCACACACCATCTGGCAAGGTCCTTGTTTGATAATCTCTTTGCATGACTATGAGAGTGGCACAGTTTTTACCTAGGTAGCAGCCAGACTTAATCCCTGATTGGCTTATATTTAAAAGGGACAAATTCTAAAACAGTAAAATGACCGCAACATTAATCAGAAGGATTTCAACACATATTACCCATGCATTTAACGCACCTGCTTGTCCTGTTCAGGGTTGCAGGGTGTATTTTCCCAGTGGGCCAACAGATTTGCGGGTCAACACAATTTGTTGTGGAACCACGCTAAATGTTAAAATTCATTATGATTCTGTATGTGTGGTGGGCCTGTCGGAGCCAAAATCCAGGCCTGATTTTTACCCCAATATGATACGTTCTGGAATATAAAAGAAAGAGTACACATTAATGATAAAATATACAGTATAGTAAATATGTAACATATTAATATAGTCGTTGATTATCATTATGAAGTATTATGTACTGTACATATTTGCACGTGCTATACTTTTATGCAACCGGCAGCACAGTAGGTATGTCTGCACCTGCATCACCACAAACACGTGAGTAATGTGTCGCTCTACAGTGTTATTAGGCAGCAGGGATTTTTCAGGTCTCTTATGATCTTATTTGCCCAACGTCTTATACGTGGTCCGTTGTTGACCAAAACGTAATTATGCGGCGCATCACTACATTCCAAATCGCAAAAGATTCTCTCAGCAGGTACCGAGAAAGCTGGTATAGCAAGATATTTGTAGGCAAGTTGTGCTACTTCAGGAATGCTGGTTTGGTTTCCATTCCTGTAGACCAAAGGATTGGCATTCTCTGAAAAACACAGACTCAGGTGTATATTATATGAAGTCTTGGTGACAGGTGTGGTACCAGTTTGACTAATAAAACAGTTTGGCATATTTCTTTGGCTGGTCACTGCAGTTATTATAGATATACAGATAGGGTTAGGGCAATGAGTTTTGGGGGGAGACACTAAACACTAAACCATGAGAAGATAACCATGGCACACAAAATGACAGTTAAATTGCTTATTCTCTAGTGACACGATTAATGTTGCATTGTTTCATTAAACATGACATTTTTATAATAATGATACAGTTGGAAATTGTCCGCAGAATTTGTGTGAGAGTGGCTATGTCGATGAGATTTCTATCATGCTGTGTCACTGATCTCCACAGCTTCTTGGGTTTTAACTCATACTACTGCAATGTATGGGATCTCAACAGCATCACCAAACTACTCCACCAGTGCACAGGAAACAGGAGGCCCTTTGAATGACTATTAATTGAGCCACTGCCTTTGACAACCTCTGGACTATGCTCATGGACACTGCAGCAGGTGAACCCCGTTGTCCCAGGGTAGGAAGAGAAGGTGGTGGCCGAGTTCAAACAGATACTGAGCTGCCCCAAATGGACCTATTGTGTCACTCACTGTAAACCAGCCATCAGTCCATCTTTGACTAGGCAGGCTCCATGGCAATGCTAACACCCTCTCTCAACGCCCATGTTAGCAGTTGCATGTGGAGCATGTGAGTACCCAGTGCTGGCCTGAGTGAGGGGTTGGCTGGAGGCAGGGATGCAGCAAGAGGAGAGGGAGGTCTATCTAGGGATGGACATCTATTCACAATGAGAGACCCTAGTGGAGCACAACAGGCTGCTGCACCAGTGCTGGTGGTTCATGGATGGAGAGAAACACAGAGTGTAGCTGCCTTAGACCCTCCATCCCACGGGCCTGAGGATGATGCATGGTGCAGCAAGAGCTAGGCACTTTGGAGGAGCAAAGATGCTGGATAAGCTATTCTATTAGCCCAGCAGCAGCCAGGACACAGAGCTATTTGTAAACTGCTGTGATGCCTGACCCAGAACAGCCCGAGTTGCACACCTGTCCTCATGTATTAGGTGAGGGCACTTGTGGAGAGACTTGGGGTGGATGTCCTGGGCTCATTCCCCTCAGCAAGGCTGGAAACTGCTACCTATTTGTTCCCATTGACTATTTTGCCAAGTGTATCTCTGTGTCTATATCTCCATCTCAAAACGATATTGTCCATTTCATAAATATTACCCACAACATCATTGGTATCTCAGTATCTCCTGACTACTCTGGCATACACATTTCAAAGAGGGTAAAGAGATGGGTTTGCCATCAATAGCTGCAGTGACCCTGCAGTGACTGACCCTGAGTGCGTCATGGTCCAAGTGCAAGCAGTCCATTAATTTGGTCATTTCTTACCAAAACAGAACAGATCAGAACAGAAATCTAGCCATCAATCTATCTTACAACTACCAATTAAATACAGGTTCCCCAGATCTTAAACAGAGTTGTACACTGAAAATCTATTAAGGGAATAAGTGAGTTAGGAAGTCTGCAGAATCACACACATAGCCAGAATGATCCTGAACTTGGAAAAGAAAACTGGCAGATTAGCTGTGATGTTTTCTGTATCATCAATAGGGACTTGGCTCAGTGGGTAGGGCTGATGGCACATGCCCCCAGGTTTGGGTGTTCGGATTGTACCTTGGCTCAGTATGTGCTGTTTGAATGTTCTCCCAGTGCTGTACCAGTCTCCTCTGGGTACCACTCCAAAAACAAATTGTTAGACTGATTGGCTTCCCAGAATTATCTGTGGTGTGTGTGTTTGGGCTGGCATCATATCAAGAGTGCTCCGTCTTGTCTGGAATAGAGTGCGCCTGAATAGGATAAACAATTATAAGATGAATGGATGGATGTATTATGACTCACAATTCGCTTTCATTTTTGCAATTTTTTAAAAATAGTTTTTATTGAAATAATGAAAACACCAATAAGCAAAATGTTACCTCCAACTGAGACGGGCAAGGGAAAGTCATACGATGTTGTGGGGAAGGGGATTTTCCCTGCAGTCACAGTGACTGTACAGGATTAGGCGTCATGAAAAATGGATGAATTATCCAACAATTTTAGTTTGTTTTGTTAATTCGGTGCCATTTCTGGTCCTGTCTGTTGCTGAATGGAAATTCTTAATTTCTAATCTTGCTCTCAAATGCTGGCTATGTTAAACCACAGCAGCCAATAGCAATTCAATGCCACTTAATTTTGAAAAGCATAGGGGTTATTCTCCCAGGCACTTATGTCAAAAAAGTGTGTAGCTGTGTGCTTTTTTGACTTAAGCAGATCCTGCCAACAAGTGTGGGGCTTAAGTGCACTTAGGTGATTTACTGTATGCACCTTCTGGGCATGTCACTTGTAAATGACCCTCAAGCGCATTCTGCCACATACTTAAGTGCACTTAAATATATTTTTCACCTCCACATGCAATATTGCAAGTCTTAGAAATACAATTAGAAACAAGTCTTGGGACAGATGGAAAGGGCTGCAGTGACAAAGACGATTAAGAATAACGCCTATGGAGGAGGAAATCCACAGTCCATGCTCACCTTCCAGATTATATCCCCCGCGACCCAGATTCTTAGCTGGGTCAAATTCCTCTCCATCTCAACCGCAAGGTGCAGATCTTTGGAAGGGGAAATCCTCTCTAGGATATCCCGCGACCGGAACATTAGGGCTTGGGCAGCTGGGTCTTCCCATACCTCTGGCTGCCATAGCCTGTAAATCACCTCATCGACCAGGATCATGTAGTTGTCATCTGTGAAACGAGGTGTCCTCTCTGTGAGTCTTGTCATTCTGTCAGGACATGCTGGAAGTACGACGAGAAGTGAAGCACGGAAGTCCAGAAATACGGAGTAAACTCGGGGTTTATTAGATAGATGATATGACGCGCAAGAACAGTGAAGAAAGATAAAGGGAACGCTTTGCAGGATGGTTGATTTCCCTAATGATGTGGGAGTCATAGACTGTAAACATATTGCCATCAGCCCCCATCTGCAACTGAACATGTGTACAAAAATCAGCATAAATGTCCAAGTTGTTTGTGATGCCTACTACTGAACGCTGTTCATTTTCATAAAATTCCTGGGCCCTGCTCATGATTCATTCAAACTGCACAATTCATTCACATTGCGCAAAATCTTAGCTCAAAGAATGGCAGAACTACCTGACTCGGACAGTTGGCTAATTGGTAAGAACTATTCTCATATTGTATGTCCTGTATCCGTCGTAGACCTCTAATAGTATCTGTCCTTGTGCTTACACAGGAGACCATGGGTTCCATCTCCCCTTTGTCAATCTGACCACCAAGCCAAGTTCAATTGAGCTCATGTCACCTGCAGTGAGATACTGTTGGCACATTAAAAAGTCAGTTCAGATTCCTTGACGCGTCCAGTGGCCGCATACTTGTCACCAGAAAAAATCTGTAGAATGACATTTATATAACTTCACAGCCACGACTTCTTTTTCAGGTTAAGTGCGTCGAATGTTTCTGTGCTGCTGAGGGTAGAATATGCTTAACCTAAAAGCAAATAACTTTTTAAGCACTTTTTTGACTTAAGTGTTTGAAGGGAGAATCAACCCCATAATGAATAGTATAGCAATATTTATTTTCTAGCTTTCAATCAAGTGATCGGTGATGCAGACAAACTTAGTGACTCACATAATAAGGACATGTCTAGCCAGAGTACATATGAGTAAGACCCTGTGCATCCACCACAAAACAATATCAAAAGTAAAATTAAATTTATAAATCTATTTCCTCTACCCAACAGTGAATTTATATCAGTTATAAACTGCACCAAATGTATTGTTAATATTTTCCAAATGAAGAACACCATTCAGGTAACTTTATTTTTTATTACTTCTGTCATTACATGTCTATTTATGTGTGAAGTGGACTGTCAAATCTTCTACTACTAACTAAACTGGAACACCAACAAGGTTGTTTATATACAACCTTTGAAGAAGGTTTCTCAAGTTTGTGAGAATGCCAAAATACATGCATAGCAGGTTACCGCCATGCTTTAATTTTTCAAATAAAAAGGTTTTTCTGGATTTCAAGCTCACAATGTAAATGAAATATTTCATGTTTCACGTTTTGCTTGCTGCCAATATCATTGAGGGCGTAACCCTTTTCTGTCGCTTGATGAATTAGGTACAATTCTTGCTTGGGTGTGCTCTGGTTAAGTGCAGCGGACTTGTCTGTGCTAATGAGGGAAGAATAGGCTGAAGTGCAACGCATTTAACTTTTTAAATGCTTTTTTGACTTAAGTGCTTGATGGGATAATGTACCCCGAAGTGTTTTTTCTGCAGTTATGTTGGGACAATGTATGAGATATATTTAGGCACTGAATTTATTTTTCACCATGTGAACAAAAATATAAGTGCAACATTTGTGATTCATTTTCATTTTCAAATTGCCTGAAATGGTTTGATGGTGCGGTTATATATTTTTTCAGTGTAGTTACCTTTGTAGATAGATACTGGAGTTGGATGCCTGCCAGGGCAAGTTTTCGATGTTCCATGCAAGAACACACAGTGGAATCCAAAAATCTGAGACCTCACGGAACATTTTATCATTTTACCCTGGTGTTGGCATGGGCTGTGACATACCAGCATTTCATAGTGAATTCCTGGAAAAAGCCCTATTTACTGATGCATGACATGTTTGACGTTTATGTCAGTACCAGAAGGATTTATGTAAGAAGATAGATTGATAGCAGATTGCAAAACAGGAAAAAGAGATATTGGGGTGTTTTGCATATTCTGGAGTTGGATGTCTGTCAGGGCAAGTTTTTGAGGTTCCATCATTTATTTTCTCTCATTTCTCAGTTCTTCACCTATCAGCTGGACATCCTCATGGCTGAAGGTTTAAAACACAATCCTCACTTATGTCACTAAGTTAGTAGCAAGAACACTCAGAACTAATCACAGTTTTTCAATTAAAATACAAACTACGCAAAAGACTTTCAATGTCAACTATGTTAAACCTCATTTTATCAAATTTAAAATGACTGAAATGGTGCTTCTGATATCCTTAAAAGTATACTGTACATCTTCACAGGTCGTCTTTCACTTGAAGTGTAGAATTTAATTAAATGACCGTGCAATAAGTCCATTCGTAAAATTTTGATTGTTCATCAAATACATCTTTTTCCAATTTGTCTGTGTAATTTTGAGTTTTCTCTCCTGGGCTGGGAGTGTTGCTTTCCCAAAAGCATCAAACTAAATTCCCTCTTATGAATCATCTTAGATTTTTGGAGTGTTTCCCAAAAGCATCGTAATTTAATTACTACTTGAAAAAACTCATAAATTTACGTGTGCTCCGGAGTAGTCATAGATGGCTAAGTGCGTCTTAACACAAATGACTCAGTGGAGTCACCACCTGGGAGTTAAGCCACATTACCGTATACACTGTGGTCGACTTAATACTTGTTTTTTTTTATTATGCTCTGCAGATATTTTCTTGATGTAGGGAAATAAAAAATAGTATGTGAGAGTTATAAAAAAATATTAAAGTGCTGGTAAAAAATGTAGAAGAAAGAAAAAAATAGTTATTAAATAGCTAATACAAGTTCAAAAACGATAGCTGAGCAGGATGTTAAAATGATATGGTAGTGATACATATTTCACAAGCGTAGCTGTCAAACATCCTTCATTACAGGCCACCTATCAGACACAATGGCTTATATTGAATGTGTAATTTGACATGGTTTCACAGAAGAACTATATCTTTTCCATAGCTAATTGCCAATACAGTACATTTTGACCACAGCTGTTCTTTGACGTTGACACTTGATGACAATTGAGTAGATTAGGGCCATAGTAATTAGGGGAAATTTAGAAACAGAATGCTTGGTATTTTACATGGCTACTGGGACATGCCAGGCAGTAAAAATGTTGGATATGTAAATGGTCAAGGTTATGTATTTTTGTGGTGACATGCAACATCTTGCTGTGTCATCACAGTGAAGACTACACAGCCTAGAGATCTGTTGCTCCTACAAAGCTAACCTTTTTGCCTCCAGATCCTGCTTGGCTCTCTTCAATTGAATAATTTCCTCCTGGAAGAGAGCACCTCTGTTGGACGCCTGCTTTACCACATCACAGAACTCTCTCATTACTTGTAGCTTCTCTCTCTCCAGGCACATTAGGTCCTGGCTACACCCACAGGTGTTCTGTAGTGTAGTGGAGGCTGTGGCTGCTGGAGAGCAGTTTGATTGGGAGAGCTGTTGGATGGATGGTCGTCTGATGGTTGTGGTGAGAATTACTGTAGGGCTAAGGGCCCTGGCTCTTCAGGGAATTTGCCTCCATGCACATCAACCCCCTCTGGGATACCAAGAGAGGCTGTTGTGCCCAATATTGCCAAGGCCCTCTCCTCCTCAGGGGTTCGAGAAGTTGCAGAGTTGGTGCCACCTCCTGTTTTTGTCTGCACTTGTCTCCAAGCAGCCCCGTTTCTCTTAACTAAGTTTGCAAAATCCTGCCATTTTTTTCTTACTTCATGTCTTTCTCTGCCAGTTATGACAGTAAGCTTTATTACTCCATACCTGCATTTTTTTTTTTTTTTTTTTTGGTGTGAGATACTTTGAATCTGCTTTCCATATTTTGTGTAACTCTTTTATTTGAATGTCATATTATTAATTATTTCAGTTCCATATCTTTTTTGTAAATATTTGCAATATTATTATCTATTGTTATACTGTATGTCATGTGGAAATTAGGGTTTCTAATCACAGATAAACCCTATCATGACATTTGTGGTGTCTTTAAAAAAAATGAAAGGACACTCATCACGGTGTGTTCAAAATGTCCACCACAAAGGAAATCCCATCATGTGACGCTGGTGACATGGTATTGGGTTAAACCATTTTTGAGTTATGGAGGTAGTTCTGTTAGTAGCATATTTGACAGAACTTTTGTGAGAAGATGAGAAAATCAATTAAAAAAATATATTCAGTATTTAGATTTATGAAATAAAAAAATAGTTGTTGATTTTAATGGTTTTCATCCATTATTTTGAAACCAAGATACCCAGAACTGAAAAAGGACATTGCAAAAATGATCAATTTCATCATAACAAATACCAAGCTAAACAAAGCATATGATCCACATAATGTCTGTGTGATATCACAATATTCTTTCCGTTAAGAGGTAAAAACAATATTTTTGAAGAAAATAGTTTCTGCATGTAGGTTTTTGTTGTGTTGACCTTTCTCCCATTCCTAAAATGGGGACCTGATAACTACTGCCAAGGTTGTGTGTCACGTAGCTTTGTTTGATGTCCTAAGCTAAAATTCTGCAAACCTCATCCATTGTCCAAAAGAATACTATTATGGGGGAACTTGGATAGTGGCATTCATTTGAAGATTATTAATAATCTGGATTATATTTTTCCTGAAGTAAATTACAAATAACAATGAGGGGTCAAAGAGAGTCTGAGGGGCTAAGACAAAAAATAGGGAGGCTGAAGTCCTGCTAAATAGGGTCTAGAACTGTCTATGTTTCAGATGTAGGGCTTGTATTCTAGGTAAGTGCCTGGCAACTGATCTAGTCTGATGATTATTGATCTTCTGTAATTATTCTAATCAAGCTGACAATTGACAGTGCTTCACCAAAGGCCTGCATCCTGACCTATGGCTATGCTTACCAGGCCTCGGTGGTTTCAGTTTCTATTCCAGCTCCCATAGTCCGGCCAGAACCTCTGTGGATCGTGAGCTGCCACAATAGCTCCTTCTCCTTGCCAGTTCATAATTGCTTGATGCTCATAAATACATCATGCTGAGGAAATTGTATGATTTTATAACCTCATGATTGGGTTACTAGTAATGACTGGGTACTCAAAAATATCACTTAATAAACTCTAGTTCATCCAAACAATCAGAGTTCTTATATGGACTAAGAAGTCTGATCACATCACCCCTTTACTGTCCTCTTCACACTCATATAGAGTAATGTGCCATATATTCTCTTAGCGGTTTATAGCCTATCCACAAATAATAGACACGCGATCGATCCCCTGCCCTATTTTTATTGCTGTGGACTGGTCCATTGGGGATGGTCTCCATTATTTCGTAAAATCAAAAGTGGCAACCTTAGTAAGGATTTACAGGTTGACTAATAAACACATTAGTGTCACACGCGATTGTTCGATCCCTCCCTGTAACACCTGATAAACCCTACATTTATCAGCTGTTCTACGTTTCCTGCTATTAGTCTTGTGCATTTCAGTCCACGTTCAAGTTTGTTTCCCTGGTCGTATCATTGACATTACATGATCAATGTCCTGTATTGGGAGAACATTCCTAATAAACCCACATCCCTTGATCTCTCGTGTCGCTGTTCCTGCTTCCACGATTCCCCGGTGTGACAGAATGACACAACTCCTAAAAAAGGTAGCCTCCCTTATCGAGGATCGCTACCTCCGTGTAATTGACGGATTTACCTACTGGCTCACCCAGCCCGAGGTCAGGGAAGATCCCGAAGCCTGGGGTTTGGCCTGTCGAAACCGGGACATCCTGGAGGGGAGGTGCGCGACAACCTCCGGCAGCTGCTGCGATGGATCGCGGAACTAAAGACCGTGTCATTCTGTCCTAATAGGAAGAGGAAGGGCAGGTGGGTAGTGAAGACAGGCTGGCTGGAGAGACGGACAGGGCAAGCAGGGCGGAATGGAGCTGGACAGGCGATGGATAATAACGCTCAGTATGTTGCCAACGCATGAAACAATACCTCACATCGGACTGCGGTTAGTGTTGTGCTTAAATTCAGCGTGATTAATGGGCAGTATTTAGAGGCTGCTTATTCAAATTGCCCATATGTGGGCAGGGCGGCTTTGTACAAAAGTGTAGTATTCTGATAAATCAGAAATGCCACCCTAGTAAAAGCTCCGAAACACGAGTATAGTAAGGCAGAACGCAGGTGGCAAAAACCAAACTCCAGGTTCACTATGACATCTATAAAAAGAGACTTCGCATCCATAAATTACAACTAAAAAAGGCAAGACAGTGTTAGTCTCTTTTTCTTTAAGACTATTACTAAAAATAGCAATAATACATGCATCTTATTCACTGTTGTTGATAAACTAACAAATCCCTTAGTATCACATCTTCCTGAACTGTTATCCCCCAAATCATGCAATGTCTTTGCATCATTTTCACAGATAAAATTATGAGGATAAGACAAACAGTCTGTAATTCCATCTTGGGCAAAATGCCAATGTCACCTGTGCCTCTGCCTAAGACTACCTTAGTTAACTTGGTACATTTCCAACTCCTAGACCATGGAACCTTGACAGCCCACTACCTGCTGCCTCAACACTCTCCCAAAATGGTTCTGTTTTTAACTCCATAGCATCAGATTTGCTACAAATAGTCAACAGTTCTTTTCAAACAGGTCTTTTTCAAAAGGCCCCGAAGACTACAGTCATCTGCACAGTGCCAGAAAATCCCACTCACTCTTCTAGCCTGTCTAGCAGCGTCTTATGGTCGACTGCACTCGCATTGCTATAAAGGCACCTTCAGAGAACAAATTTGCGTATGTAAATAGAAAGCACTCTATAAATGTACAAATTATGTGCGATTCGAACATGCGTCTCATTAATGCATGGGCATCGCCACCATTAAATCTGAGGTGTCCCCCTCACATTTCATTATTATTAGTTGGGATCCCCCCACATTTAACTTAAAATATTAGTTTTATGCCAGTGTGTCCCCCCCACATTCCAAATGCTTCTGACACCCTGGCATTAATGTTGCGGTTAGATGTCCTGGCTCAACCCATGATTCGTTCATTCTGAGAAACAGTAGTGTGCAGCATGGTGGTGCAGTGGTTAGCACTGTTGCCTCACACCTTTGGGACCCGGGTTCGAGTCTCCGCCTGGGTCACATGTGTGTGGCGTTTGCATGTTCTCCCCATGTCGTCGTGGGGTTTCCTCCGGGTACTCCAGTTTCCCCCCACAGTCCAAAAAAATGCTGAGGCTAATTGGAGTTACTAAATTGCCCGTAGGTGTGCATGTGTGTGTGAATGGTGTGTGAGTGTGCCTTGCGATGGGCTGGCCCCCCATCCTGGGTTGTTCCCTGCCTCGTGCCCATTGCTTCTGGGATAGGCTCCCAGTAGGATAAGCGGTTTGGAAAATGGATGGATGGATTGTAAGGCTGTTTGACAACTGCTTAGAGGACAGTGGGTGTCCACTGTCTCACGCTGCTCGCAGACCCACAGAATGAACAAGAGTTCAATTCAAACAAGTATGGTACGAGAAATTCACCCGCGCTGACATCGGAGTCCCCCTCACCTGCAGGCTAAGTTCCTGATAATAGTGTGTCCCCAATCATTGTAGCAACTCGTTGCTCAAAGGCTGTGAGACCTGGAATTCCGTTACCTCAGCCTGTGCTCTTACAGTGAGCGGGCACTTGTTTTTTTACCTCGACTTTAATGTCCGACCACTTTTTTTTAAATTTTGGCTACCGTGCGAATTTCGGATCCAACACTTTTAACTGACTCTGCCACACTGTGCCACTCCGTCAACTTTTGTTTATTGCTGATGCCACTACTTAAACCACCAAATTCTTTTTGCTTTTGACCATTAAACTTTATTCACTTTACCTGTGAAAATTTTTTACAGTTAGCAGAACTAAATTTAGTGGATGCTAATCGGTCCTCTAACACTTTTCAAAGTGTTCATAGTAGAAATGCTAATCTGCTAACAAAAAAGTTAGCTTTGCTAATTAGCAGTTAGCTGAACCCTGCCTACCACTGGTTATAGATAAATGTAAACTCTGGACATGTTATATTTTTTATAGTTGTAATAGTGCAAACATTATTTTATTTTGACTCCTTAAAATACTTTATGGTTTTAGATGTTTGGTATGGTGGCTCAGTAACACTGTTGCCTCTTTCTTTCAGGATTAAAGTTTGTATCCTCTGTGTTTGTGTATGTCTGCATGTTCCCCCTGGGCTTTGGACTCTCTTCCCATGGTCCAAAGACACACAGTTAGGTTAACTGGTGTCTTTGAATCAGTAGTAGCATGTACTCTGTGAGGAACTGGCATCCCATTTTAAGCTGTACTCCAACCTATGCTGTCAACACAACAGTTTGTAATATTTATTGCCTTTTTAAAATATAATTAAGCTTTTTAGTTCCAACAAAATACATTATTGGCATTTTAATATCACATTCAATTTTTCAGTGCAGAAATCTTGCATCATTTTAATAACCTCCCATTTAATTGTTCTGTCCAATGCCAACGACACCTATTTTTGATTATGACGTCATTCTTTATAACATGATTTAAAAAAAAAAGAAAATAAAACTCATGTGAACACTAAGATGACTTCAGTTACAGATATTACTGGAATGACCAGACAAGTTTGGTGGTGCAAGATTTCTGGCTATATTTTCCATCGACTGGCTTTCTCATATTAACATAAATCCTGCCATATCACAAAATACGTCCCATTTCATATTTTTAGATTGACGTTTTTTCACATGAAGGTGTGGGTTGCTGGTATGAATTGCTCGCCTGTGTGCGGTCGTGTAGAGTTTATGTAAATACACAGTACATATTTTTTCCCATCATGTTTTGTTTGATCCAGGATTTTGTGTTAAGTTGAGCATGAACATTTCAGGCGTCTCTGTGTATACTCATTTTTGATAAATGAGGTACCTGGGGAAGGGCTAGACTTTATTACTCTGGATTTGCCCTGGGTGAAAGGCACCAGGCAGGTGTGGGACACCAGATAGACCTGGTAAACCCAAGCATACTATGAGAGTGTACAGATGCTCCTGTCTGGGAGATCAACTCAAACCTATGGCAGAATTTATCTTACATTTTTAAGTGGAGCTGGAGACTTGGTGTTGGTCTGATCTCCCAAGCATCTGAAGCATCTATATGAAGATTCCTAGGCAAGAGAAAGTAATTACAATGAAAATTATTAAAAAACAAATGAAATAATGTTTATTGGATATGATATAGTGCCCATTTTGAAAGTTATAGTTATTATTTTTATTTAAATATATAGGGGGTATATCTTTTCCTGTCAATCTAACTTTCAAGACATTGTGTAAAATGCTCACTCCCCTGAAATGTTTTACAAATGTGTAAGATTTATGTTATTTTATTTTAATGAACCATTATTTAGGATGTAGCTTCTACACTTCCTTCAAAAAATACTAAAGAGACAAACTACTTTTCATTTCAAGCAGTAAATTCTAGCAGGATTTTTGTTTTCAATTTTATATGCAGATAATACTGCAATTTATTTACAAGTAAAATTCAGGGAGAAATGGACAAGCTGTTTTGAGTTCTGTTCGGCTAGTAAGGGTTGCTGTACTGGTAATTTTTCCATTTTTTTCTTTTATCTGTCACTGTGGATAAGACAAAGCACATTTGTTTGCCACACATTCTCTCTAGCTAAACTGGCCAGTCCCTTGCTACTCAAAAGTAATATATGTAAAATGCAACATAAGACGACACAGTAATATATGCATTGTTGCTTTGTGGCCCTTCTTTCAACACTACGGTATGCTCTTCCTCCCTCATCTGTCATTACTATTTAATCACTGTTTACTGTAATGCTAATATGTTGAGGGAATGTTTGCACCAGGTTGCCATGGCTGCAGGCTTACACAAAGTGCAGGGCCAAAGCCAAGGAGAGTCTGAAGTGAATAAGCAGTGTTTTCGCAACCCTGTCTGAATAGACCTATTGTCTAGGTCCAAATTCCCTCAAGGGCAGCTTCGGGTTTTTCTGATCTCATGCCAAACGGTCTTTCGTTTCTGAATGTGTGAAAATGTGTCCTGAAAAAAGTCTTAAATATCTCTGTTTTATGCCATATCATTGCACATTCAGCGAATGCTCTTTAGCCTGCTTAAACTTTCTCACACAGTATTCATGTCCATTTATTTTCCAACATCATCGTTTACAATACAATGTATTATCAATAGGTTTATAAGCTATTTTTTGTCTATTTGTTATCTAACGATCTACTATATGGCTCATAGTTTTATTATTATTATTACTGTTGTGGTTATTATTATTAGGAGTAGTACTAGTATTAGTTGTATTAATAATAATAAAATAAATAAAAAGAAATAATAATAATAATAGGCTGTAGTAGTAATACTATATTGCACCCTTGGGCAAAACTTTTTGTGATTAGTACTTCTTGGAGTTAATTAGTCATATTGTGGAACTTCACTTTGTGTATCCATATATATAATATGCAGAAAGCATTTACTCTTACTTTTTTGGAATTTTAACTGCCTCTTGCACAAGCATTATTACCAAAGCCTGTACAGTCATGTAACCTATTAACTACTGGGCTAGTGCATGAACTCCAGGGTGGAGACGTTTGCTGGTTTCACCACACCCATGTTTTTTTTTAAGTCTAGGGATGGGCATCTTGACTCTTGGTGTTCATGGGACGTTTTGTTAACAAGCAATATTAGATTCAGTACCCACTGTATTAGGTGCACCCAGCTAGTACCAGATACACCATGCTTTTGCTCCCAGTACCTCCTTATAGGATTTGTGTGCTCAGAGTAGCCTTTCTGCACACCACAACATTTTAGCCATTATAATGTTCAGTCTACCTGTAAGTGAACCTCCTGACCCTGTCTGTGTGCTGTTGCTGTTTGCAGGATCAGGCAGTTTGCATTAGCAAGCAGGTTTACCTAATAAACTAATAATAAAAACCACTAATAAAAGCCACTTTGCGTATATGTGCACCGTTATTCTGCTATTATATCATGATATCGCAGTGAAATTGCTTTTCAGAAAATGGCTTGTAAGGGGTTATGTAAATTGATCCATTTAAATTCTTCAGTGTATTTTACTCTGCAGTAAATACCACTCACTAAATGAATCCAAACTGACATTTATTTAAGTTGTTTTAGTGCGTCTTTAAATTTGCATGCAAAAGTTTGGGTACCCCATGCCAAATTATTATGTTTACATATTTAGTCAATTATCTATGTGAAAATCAGTAAACAACTACCACAGGAAACCAATGTTGGGTAGCAACAGGTAACGTCATCATCAAGTACTTGTAGAGTAAATTGCATTTAAAAATACTCGTAATCAGATTACTATTACTTTTTCAAGGATTACTGTTTTTAACTATTGCATTTGTGATTAGGCCTGTACAAGCATGCAGAATTGGCACTCCAGCCACAGGAAAAAAACTCACGCTGCTCCATTCAGACTAGTGTGGTGCTGAGGTATCAACCACTGCACGGCTGCACTTGGGTTCTCATCCCAGAAGTGGTTTGTCATCTGGAGAGTGTGGCAACGTGCTGTAATCAGCACATGCTCCTTATCTCTCTATACAAGTATGAATAAATCAATTTAGCTTTTGACAGTGTAAATGTCACAATGACTGCTAACCTAACTGTCTTGATGCAATCAAGGAAGGACAGGTATATAAAGCAGACTTCAGATGATTGCGAGAGCAGCAGACAAATTGGAGACGTCCACATTTGACCACTGGATGTACAGGATCCTTTTACGTCCAAAGAATCCCAAAGGAAAAAACATAACACTGCAATGTGATTTCTATTGAAAAACAGCACAAGGCGAATGAATTGTGCCAACTGAAACCAAATTTTACTAAGTAAATCATACTAAAACAAACTTTTTGTTGTAGTAGGGTATAACACTAGACAATGCCGACAGTCCGTGCAGTTTGTTCCTGGGAAGCTTGCTGCTCATTCCAGGGAACCTGATTGACACTAAGAGTTGCATCCCAGATTTCTTCAGATTGGTAGTGGAAACCCTCATTGTTGGTTTCTTTGACTCTAAGTGGTTGCATGTGTACCAGGGTAATATGGTTACACTAGATTAGTTCATTATTTGTTTAATGGTTGAATGTCTGAGTGATTCGTTTATCTTTAATTGTGTTTTTATTAATTAATTTCCATACATCCATCCATTTTCCAAACCGCTTATCCTACTGGGTATTTATTTATTTATTTATTTATTTTATGTTTCGCAGACCATATGTCACTTTTACCTAGGCCTGGAGGGATTTGGGGTTTGTAATTGGGAGGGATAGATATGTTTATTTTTTTAATCTATATTCTTTAGGATGTTGTTGTCTTGCTGTGTGATACCCCTGTAATTATGAACGTTAATCCGCATTTGTGTTGCGCTGTTGCGATTGTTTATTATTTTCTTACATAATTATTCCCTCTGTAATATGGATTAATTCATACCCTTGGTTTAAGGGGGAAAAAAACATTTTTCTTTCCTTTCAACACATGGCGCGCGGGTGGAAGTAGGTGCAGAGAGAGAGAAGACGTGCCTTGTTAACTTATTTGTAATCTCTCTGCTCAGGAATAAACCCGAAACTGTTGACTAGGTCGTGTCCGTCATACTTGGAAAGGAACATTCTACACAACGCAGACTGAAATCCGCTACACATGTTCTATGGGACAGCAATGCTTCAGGTGACGTAATAATTTTGCAGTATTTCCAGTTTTAGTTTTCACGTATTTCGTGATATTACCAAAACAGTAGCATTTCACAGGCTCCACCAACTCAATCAGCCTTGACGTGCATTTGTTGGGCATGGGTTGTTTGCTCTAAAATGTGACTAGTTGGAATTGCATTCATTTTTGTGAATTGAATGTATGCTGCCAAACCATGGCTCCTTTTGACAGTTCAGTGAAATTTCTCATATCCTTACTTTAATTTCATATGATAAGTTGACGATCAGTCTGTTGAGGCCCTGCCTTTGACTGCCACCCTACATTGCACCCGACCCCCTGAGCTCCCCCTGCAGGTGCTGGGTCCACAGGAGGGTGGACTCACATTATTCTGCAGACTGAGAAAGGCCGAGCTCCATGGCTGGGGGCCCAGCCACCAGGCGCTCACCCTCAAGCTCCCACCCCAGGCTTGGCTCCAGGGCAAGGCTCTGGTCTCCCCGGTCTGGGCGAGGTATCATGGTCCTTTATGAGCTTAAGCTCAGAGCAGCAAGGATTTTAGGAACTTAGTGGCTTGGATCGAAAACTGGTTAATGTCGATAAATGTAAGGTAATCCATGCAGGGAGCAGGAATATAAAGTTCAGATATGTTATGGGTTCTACTGAAATAAAGGTAGCTGAGACCCCACCTAGAATATTGCGTGCAGGTTTGGTCACCATACCTTAAGAAGGACATTGCTGCCTTGGAAAAGGTGCAACATAGGGCTACGAGAATGATTCCTGGTCTTAGAGGAATGTCTTATAAGGTGAGGTTAGCTGAGCTAGATCTGTTCAGCCTCGAGCAAAGGAGACTAAGGAGGGGACATGATTCAGGTGTATAAGATTCTAATGGATCTGGATGACGTTCAGCCAAATAGTTACTTCAATATTAGTTTAAATACTAGAACTCATGGCCATAGGTGGAAATTCGGTTCTAGTTCATCTTAAAGGTGTTCACTGGGGTTGAGATCAAGACTCTGTGTAGGTCAGTCAAGATATTCTACAACAAACCCACTGAACCATGTCTTTATGGACCAAAATGTCTCTTTATGGACCAATTTGTTCAAAATGTCTTGGCATGCTGAAGCATTAAGAGTTCCCTTCACTGGAACTAAGGAGTCCAGCACAACCACTGAAAAACAACCCCATACCATTTTCCCTCCTCCACCAAATATCACAGTTGACGCAATGAAGTCAGCAGGTAACGTTCTCCTGGCATCTGCCAATCCCAGACTCATCCATCGGACTACCAGACAGAGAAGGATGATTCAACACTCCAACTGTGCAGGTATTGAGTCAACAGAGTGCTGGCGACTTTTTAATGTGTACCTCAGCACTTGGCAACGCCACTCTGTTACTGTACGTCGTCTGCTACTTTCTGGCTGGTTTTCTGTTGTTTCTGAACACTTTGCAATAATACCATTTACAGTGGAATATCTTGCAGGGAAGAAATTTCATGTACTGACTTACTGCAAAGGTGGCATCCTATGACAGTACCACGCTTGAATTCACTGAGCTCTTGAGAGTGACCTGACCTATTCTTTCACAAATATTTGTAAACGTGACTGCATGGCTAGGGGCTTGAAATTATACTAGCTGTGGCAATGGGTCTGAATGAAACACCTGAATTCAATGATTAACTTTTGTCCATAAAGTTATGTGTGAAACAAAGAACAGGTATAAGCCATTACAAATAAACCAAACATTAAAGACTAGGGACAACAAGAAGCAGGTGTGGGTTAACACCAACACTGAAACATGAGGAATGAGATGACCAGTGCCATCTACTGGCCAAACAGAGTAGTGACAGACAGGATAGAGTGGATACTAATCTTGACATTGGGGATGTAAACCTTTTTCATTGTCTATTGGTTTTGCATATACAGTAACCTGCCTTGCAAACACAAAATACATTTGCCATCCTGAAAAAGTATACCTACAAACTTAGAAAACAACAAAGTAAAAAAAAATAATAATAATAGTAATGGACACATGGACAAATGAAGACCCAAGCTTTAGTTGCGATCTGGTCTGAATAACAAATTCAACGAGATCTGGATGGCATGACAAGAAATAGAAAAGCATTTGCTATAATATACTAGGGCTGCACAATATTGGAAAAATTCTAAATATCACAATAAGCAGATTTCCATCCAAGAGCTTTCATGTGTAAAAACACTTTAATGCCAAAAAATGGGTGATGGAAGCAATGTTTAATGCTAAAATATAACAAATGTCGACACAAACTTTTTCCATTTAGTGTCAGCGGATAAACTTGAGTAAGAATCAAAAGCTGAACCTCGCATAATACAATGTATACTATAAATCTTAAATTGGCTTTATTTTGTTCACAAGGAAACTGATTAAAATAGCTAGAGAAATAGAAATAGACTGTAATGAATGAATGAATGAATGAATGAAAGTTGCATTTATTTAGCACTTTTCACAACACCCAAAGTGCTTCACAGAAGTAATGTTGAGTCATTTCATGGGTACCTCCAGGTGTTCTAGCACAAATGCCATGGATTAAACAATGGTCATTGACAAGAACCTCCAGAATGGTACCTGAAGTAGGGGGTAGAATCGGTATGCGCGTCAGGTCTAGCACACCATATGCCTGCAGTACAAGGTGTGGCAAGAAGTTGTGGTGTGCAATTTAATTCCCCTCTGAAACATTTGGCAGTCTAATATCTCTGTGCATCATTATATTTGTCATCGCCATGCACACAGCATAAATAAAGCAGTGGACTGTCTGTCCTCTTGAAGACACCGAATGTTTCTCCCACTACTCTATACTCAGTTCATTGGCTCAGGTTGCCAGTTTGTTCAGAGCAACTGCAATGCACTTTCGGGTCAGAACTGATAGTCAGTGGCTGCCTATTACCGGCTCAGTAAACGGATGTGCAGGCACAGCATTTCAAATGTAGACTTTGACATCCTAAAATTTTTAGGCCAGATGTTTTGTGTAAAATGCTTTGCTTCTCCATGCTCCCAAAATGTTTGGGTGCGTGGTCTTTTGCATGCATATGAGCTACGTTGAACTAAACGGACAGTTTCTTCAAGCTCTCTCAAAGAGGTCATTATTTAGTTTCCATATTTAGGAACAGGCCATTATTTAGGTTCTTCTTTGGATAATAAGTACAATTTTTACTAATGGAGCTAATAAAGTCATTTAAAATGCACATTAATTCCATGTATATTCTTTCTATTTTGTCCTGTCACCCTTGTTACTTAGATAAGGAAATTAGAGAAGGCAAACGTATACATTTTATCAGTATGTTGGCAGCTCTGGATGAAAATGCGGCAGAAGAAGTTTTTGCTCCCTTGTCAGTAGGGCTGCAACGATTAGTCGATGTAATCGATGACGTCGACTACAAAAGTCGTCAACGCAGATTTTGTAGTGTCGACACGTCAGAAACAGAACCTTATGAACTGAATCTTTTACACATTGTTTTATTTTATTTGAATTGAAGCTTTATTTAAACTTTTGGACTTTAAGACTTTAAGTCACCAATGTGCACTTTGGTTTGTATTGTTTAATGTATTTCTTTTTTATAGTGATGGTCACACTAATATAAAAACATCTGATTATTTTAAAATTCATATGTTTCACTGGTTGTTGTTTTAATTTGATTATTATAAATTTGAATCATCTTAATGCATCCTCAAAAGCTAGAGGCCTTTTGAAATAAGTACTATTGGCTGATGAAGTAAAGATTGAACTATTTGGCCACAATCACCAAAGGTATGTTTGAAGAATAGAAGGAGCAGCATTTGATGAAAAGAAATCCTTGCCAACTGTTAAACATGGGTGAGGATCCTTTGTGCTTTGGCATTGTGTGCCCGCCAGGAAATATTATATGGGTAAAGGAAGAATGGGTTCCACCAAATATTAGCAAATCTTGCATGTCAGCCAAGAAGCTGAAGCTGAAAGAGGGGTTTCTTCTACCAAGCTTCTACAAGGCAATGAAGGTTTTGGAATGCCCCCCACCATCCCATAAAACATTATTCTAAATCTGTGGGTAGTTCTTGAGCATGCTGTGCATGCAAGACAGCCCAAGAATATCTCAGAATTAGAAGTGATCTGCAAGGAAGACTGAACAAAAACACAAGAGCTGAAAGACTTTTGAGCAAAAGCAAGTGAATTGTCTGCACAACTGGCAGCCACACCACCAACTTGTCACACTCTATTGGTAGATAATAAATTCTTTTTCGCTATATTTGACTCCTTTTTTTCTTTATAAATATCACACTATTTATCGCAAAAAATTCACATTCTGGTATTTGATTTTTTTTCCAAAATTGTGCAGCCCTGATCTGTATGTGCTGCACTGAACATCTCAATATGCTAATCAAAAATATATTCCGATTGATGGATAATAACAACCACCTGAAAAGCTACTTTGGCACTGGCGTGAGTAAGGACTGCTGCCCAGTGCGGGAAAGGGGGCTTAATTACATCTCTCAGGTCGAGGCAGCAGTATATAACATGGCTGATATTTCAGTACTTGTTGCCATCTCTGAGTTGGTTAGCGAGGGGATAAAAGCAGTAGTAAAAATAGAGCAAAACTCTTACACTGAAATATTAAACTTATAGCATGAGTATTAAACACACAGGAGAAGTATTAAAAATAAAGCTTAATATTGCACCTAAAGCAGAAGTATTTTACTTAGAGAAGAATGTTTAGCTTCAAGCAGAAGTATTAAACCTAGAGCAGAGTATTAAATTTAGAGCCCAACATTAAAGCTAGAGCATCATATACACAGTGGGTGAGTGAAAAGTACTTCTGTCTCATACCTGCACAGATCTTCTCCCACAGCACAAGACATGCAGATAGTGTCTGTAAACGGGTCATAGTGGCCATGACTGTCTGCATACTTCTGCTTTGCCACAGGCTGACATTTGATCCATTTTACCATGTAATTTGTCCTGTACAATCATCATCATGTGGCACAATTTTAAGTCTTTTTTTTATCAAAATGGATTATGTAGTTTCTCAGTGTAGTAATTTTACACCCAAGTCTATATATGTTAGTGATCATTGTATAATCATTATCTCACTTAGGATTAGTTTAGATTGCAGTTTTTCGTTTGTTATTCCTTTGTCACTCCTGATGTTTGTTGTACTTATTGTCTCAGAAGTGTCTGTGAATAAAATACAAAACTACAAAAAAAGATCCCTTTGTGTCTCATGTTCCCCTTTCCGGTTCTCTGGTTGTCTTGTCCCCCCCTGACCCTGACCGTAACCCTAACCCTAGCCCTTTCCCTTGCCTTTCCTTTCTGACGATCCCTAACCCTAGACTGGGGACTGTAACACAGACAAATGAAAACAATTAAGCAGCAGCGCTGTGTGGCATCAATGGAAGAAATGGCAGCTGTCAAAGATTGCCTGAGACAAGGCCTAGCCTGGTATGAGAGGTACTCCTTGGCCTAGGCACAAAAGGGCATAAGCATCCCCCCCCCCCCACACACACACACACACACACACACACACAGATAACAAGGATGGCCAGTTTTTATGGCCCAAAGATTTAGGGAGCTACGGGCAGCAGAATGAATGTCAAGGATAGAGGTCCCTCAACTTGGCACGTAACCCCCTCCCCATCCATCCTGCCTTACATACCACAGACTCATCCAGCACCCTAAAGAAAGTTCTCTTTTAAGTTTGGCTTGTGTATACCCTGTATATCCATCCATCCATTTTCCAAGCAGGCAGGGGCCACGAGGCAGGGAACTACCCAGGATGGGGGTCCAGCCCATCGCAGGTCACACTCACACACCATTCACTAACACATGTACACCTACGGGCAATTTAGTAACTCCAATTAGCCTCAGCATGTTTTTGGACTGGGGGGGAAACCAGAGTACCTGGAGGAAACCCCACGACAACATGGGGAGAACATGCAAACTCCATCAGGCAGAGACTCGAACCCAGGTCCCAGAGGTGTGAGGCAACAGTGCTAACCACTGCACCACCATGCTGCCCCTTACCCTTTATATGTGTTTACTTATTAGTGATAGTCTCAACATTCATATAGGTTGTTTGTGTTCACAGACAATCTTAGTGTTTTGTGTGCCAAACTTATAACCATGTTGCACCGAATATCACGTATTTTACCCTTCTCACTTGAACCATTATATAAATGAGAATATACATATATGTATAGTTACCCCTGCATACATGCTCTCATGGTTATCCCAGAGGTATCGTGAAAGTTAAATAATGTAACCAGGTATCTTAGTTGGTCTCCTAACTATCAGAGCTCTTTTCTTTGTCTAACAACCCTCCCTTTTTGCATTCCTCCGTCAGCCCTTATCTGATCTTTGTGGTCCGTTAGCACTTCTTTGTCCTCAACTGCTCTGTGTTAAAGACTGAATCAATGTATATATTATCAATCCTGGAAAGCAGATCATTGAAATAAACCACATGAACCAAAATATGTCGTTTTCAGATGGTGTTGCAACAAACTGGAATGGCCACGCCTATCTAAGGGTAAGGTATCTGAATGTGAATATGCAATGTAATGTCTGAACAACTTATCCAAAGTAGCAACCTTGATGTGCAACACAAACACCTATACTGTATACGGACGCTTAGAAACCTCAAACTCGCCTGAAATATCGGCAGACTCTCAACGGCCATGACAAGAGCTTCGCTACCAATCATTTATATTACTTGGTGATGTAGCTCGGTGGACGATCATTCTAACCCAGTTTACTATGCAAGACTGGTAATTAGTGAATCCCATTTAAGTCTCACACTAACAGACTCATGGGGATTCCCACGGGGATCTTTGGAGGAATCAAACATTCGGCATAACAATTAGTTAATAATCATCATTAAATAATAATTAATTGGTGGAGATATTGAAATTTATTTGAATGAATTTTTCCTACAACACCAACATACAAACAACACCACATAATGACAGCAAAAAAATGGCAGTTTCGGACATTTGGTCTCATGTGATAACTTTGACAGTTGTATTTCAACAATTGCTGACATGTTGTATACATACAGCTACACCAATCAGTCATAAAATTCATCTTTAGGTAGGTGGTATGTCTCAAATTAATATCTACATGAATATCAGGATCCAAAGTTTCCCAGCAGAACAGAGCCTCACACTGCCTCCTCCAGCTTGCCTTCTTCTCATAGTGCATCCTGGTGCCATTTCTTCCACAGGACTTTGTTATGTTATTTTGTTGTTGGCTCCCAAAGGGATACTAATGTCTGGTGTTTTGTGTTGCTGCAATGGTGTTACTAATTAACAAGCACCCAAAGATCCTGCTTGTCGATGAACGTTTTAACTCGGAACAGCTCTTTTAGAACTATAATTTGGGTTTCAATTTATTACTACTGTACTTGCAACTAATGTTTTACATAAAATACTGGTTGTTTCTAATGTGATACATATGTTTGTAATCAAATGAATATATAATTTATTTTTTATAAAACCAGTAAATTTGCAATATTTTTACTAAATTAAGGAAGTGTCTCAAAACTTTCTGTGAGCACTGTAACTTAATTGTTCTACAGCGTTTTGCAACTTAACCATACTCTTGTGCTATATGCATAAACTCTTTTCTCATCTCAACTTCTCATCTTGAGAAATGTTCTTGTAATTGTGAGAATGTTACGTATATTCATTACATGTGCCAAAGCAATTGATAAAAATTGTAAAACCCCTGCCCACATAAATGAAGACGTGGTACAGAATGTCTCAAAGTCTCTCTATGTTCACCACTGCACCATCAGTTCCTGCTCTCTGGTGAAACATAAAATGACAGAGCCTGTATTTCCTGAGGCAGTTGAGGAAAGCTCACCTGCCCTACTCACTCCTTGTACTAAGTGTATCATAGCACCAGCTGCTCTGCCACTGATCAGAAAGCCCTGCAGAAAGTCATTTAATCAGCCAAATGAACGATTGGCCTAAATATGGAAGAAATTCAAACATGGTAACACCCATGGTAGCGATGTGCATTTTATGTTTATCCACTGCACTACACCCTAAGGATTTCCCTCCCCCCTCACTGGCCCAGTTTTCCGGTCTTACGGCAGATGAGATCATGAAAGTCATCTCATCTTCCAACCCTACCACCTGCCCACTTGATCCAATCCCTTCTGCATTGTTTCAGACAATCTGTCTAGACCTTCTTCCCTTCATCACGACTATCATTAATGGCTCCATAACCTCCGGTCATGTACCAACAGCATTCAAAATAGCCAGGGTCATTCCCATCCTAAAAAAACCCACTCTAAATCCCTCAGACACTTGCAGCTACCGACCAGTATCGCTTCTTTCCTTCCTTTCAAAAATCCTCGAACGTACAGTCTACAACCAGCTTTCTCTCTATCTCTCTCAGAACAACCTCCAGGATCCTAATCAGTCTGGCTTTAAAGCAGCTCACTCTACAGAGACTGCCCTCTTAGCAGTCACTGAGAAGCTACATGCTGCCAGATCGGCCAAACTGTCATCTGTCCTCATCCTTCTTGACCTATCAGCAGCATTTGACACGGTCAACCACAAAACTCTCCTATCCATCCTTAGGAGTCTTGGCATTGGTGGCCTGGCCTGGCGCTGGCTGGCTTCCTACCTAGAAGGCCGAACATACCAAGTGACATGGAATGGATCCACATCTACTCCACGTTGTCTTTCCACCGGTGTCCCTCAGGGCTCGGTTCTTGGTCCTCTTCTATTCTCCCTCTACGCTAAATCTCTTGGCGAAGTTATATCCTCACATGGCTTCTCCTACCACTGCTATGCCGATGACACTCAACTCATCCTCTCCTTCCCTCCCTCAGACACTCATGTCTCCACTAAGATCTCTACATGCTTGGCAGACATCTCATCTTGGATGACCACTCACCAGCTAAAACTCAACACTAGTAAAACTGAGCTGCTTTACATCCCGGCTGACTCATCCCCCCTCCAGGACCTTGCGATCTCTTTCGACAACTCCCTAATCCGTCCTTCGGTTTCTGCTAGAAACCTTGGAGTTACCATAGATGATCGGTTGTCATTTTCCTCACATATCGCCAGTCTTTCTCGCTCTTGTCGGTTTCTCCTCTTTAACATCAGGAGGATACGTCCATTTCTTTCCACTCAGGCTACCCAGATACTCGTCCAGTCCCTCGTCATCTCACGCCTTGACTACTGTAACTCGCTTCTAGCGGGTTTACCACTGAGCGCCATCCGTCCCCTCCAACTGATTCAGAATGCAGCTGCTCGTCTTGTTTTCAACCTTCCCAAGTTCTCCCACACCACTCCTTTGCTGCGCTCCCTCCACTGGCTTCCTGTAGCTGCACGCATCAGATTCAAAACACTGATGCTCGCATACAAAGCCAAAAATTCTCTGGCACCATCCTACCTAAAGGACCTCATCACACCCCGCTCTGCACCACGATCTCTCCGATCCTCCAGCACTGCTCGACTGGTCCCTCCTCCCCTCAAGGCACAAGGAAGACACGCATCTCGGCTCTTCTCTGTCCTGGCACCTAGTTGGTGGAATGAACTCCCCCTAGATGTCCGAACAGCAGAATCCTTGACTGTCTTCAAGCGACGACTCAAAACTTTTCTTTTTCAGAAATACCTGACGTAGAACTTCTATATTCTTTCTCGACTCTTATTCTGGTGTGTGTTTAAAAAAAAAAAAAAAAAAAAAAAGAAAAATCTACACTACTCAATGGAGTTCTCAGAGATAGTATTCATAGCTTGGGTCCTTATTGAGCTAGCATTGGAAATTCATTGCAGAGTCTCAAAGCACTTATGTAAGTCGCTCTGGCTAAGGGCGTCTGCCAAATCCTGTAAATGTAAATGTAAATGTAAATGTTAAATGTAATGTCTAGTTCGTCGCAGTTAAACTCTAGACTGGTATTTGATCGATATACTTTACTAGAACTTTGTGAATCTACTGTAACCAGCAATATATCCACTGGTTTAGCGGCTCTAGACCTTAGAACACTCCGCGAGCTAGGAATTGCCCATCGGCTAGACCCAGAGACCTACCCAGCAGCGGACCCTCCAAGGGAGGGGGTTGCTGACGCTGCTGAATTGCAACATAACAAGATAAGATAAAAGGAAGGGTGTGGGGACTAACGCCAGCAATTTCAAAACAATAGTTGTATGTTACGCCAACTGGAAAGGTACCAACAAGAACGGCAGACGCCCTGTTCGGGTTATAAAAACCAGACACCGACAATAGAGAGGAGAGCTTTCTTCGGTATGTACTTTTTGTGCATCTGAGTGTGGCTCCCGGATTGCAATCTGTGCTGAGAATAAAGAGAGCTGACTTACAACCATCCTTCGCCTCCAGAGTGCATCTTTTCCTCATCAACGGACTCAGTGGAGTCTAACTCCAACACAAGTCGCGCTCTGACCGGCAAATCTCGGGGAGGAGGGGTGTGTGTTTAAACAAATAACAACTGTTGCACAAATGCTGAAATTGTCCACTGCCTTTGCTTGGAGGATGTAGAGTTTTTGATGTTAAAATGCTGTCCGTTCTATCTACTGAGGAAGAGATGTGTTAGGATCACAGCTGTGTATATTCCCCCCAGTGCTAACACAAAGGAAGCACTGTCCATACTTTACCAATCAAATAGCACAATGCAAAATGCAAACCCGGACTGTGTGTACATAATTGCTGGAGGTCAACCTGGAAACAGTCTTACCACATTTTAACCAGCTTGTAAACTTTGCAACTAGAGGAGAAAACACACTCGACCATGTTTGCACAAACATTAAACAAGCATTCAGAGCAGCCCCCCCACCCCCACCTTGGGAATTCAGACCATCTCTCTATCATGCTAATTCCTTCATATAGGCCACTGTTAACTAGAGGCAAGCCGTCAGTGAAGCAAATAAAAAACCTGGCCTGAAGGAGCAGTTTCAGCACTCCAGGACTGTTTTGAATGTACTGACTGGAATGTGTTCATGGACGCTGCCACTATCAACCAACACATAAATCTGGATGAGTTTGCTGAGTCAGTGTCTGGATTTATATCCAAGTGTGTGCAAGATGTGACTGTCACCAAGAACGTCACCACACGTGCAAACCAGAAACCCTGGCTCACCAGAGAGGTGCGTGCACTTTTAAAAGCACGCGATGCAGCCTTTAAGTCTGGGGATAAAGATGCTCCTAGATCTGCAAGAGCTAACCTGAACCGAGGCTTGAGAGCAGCAAAACGTGCTTATGGACAGAAAATGCAGTCACTTCACTGACTCGAAAGATTCCAAATGCTTGTGGCATGGCATCCAGTCCATCATGGATTACAAGCCCCTTCCACTACCCTGTGATAACAGTGAATTTGTCAACTCACTCAACTAATTCTTCTCCCAGTTTGAGGAGGCAAACAAACAGACAGCAATAAAAACTCCCCTCAGCACAGTAGATGAAGTTCTATGTTTGGATTCAACGGATGTCTGGAAATCTTTACATAGGGTTAACACACGGAAAGCTTCTGGTCCTGACAACATCCCAGGATATGTACTTAGAGAATGTGCTGATCAACTGACACACATCCTAACAGATATATACAACATCTCCCTAAAACAGGCCATCGTACCTCAATGTTTCAAGACAACAACCATCAAACCACTGTCAAAAAAGTCATCAGCTTCATCATTAACTCTTAATGACTTCCGCACTCACTCCAATTGTGATGAAGTGCTTTGAAGGCCTGGTTAAGGACTACATAACATCCGTACTTCCTGCAACATTGGACCCATTCCAGTTTGCATACCGTCCAAATCACTCAGTCGATGATTCCATATCGACAGCACTTCACGTAACCCTGGCTCACCTTGAAAATATAAATAGTTATGTGCGCATGCTCTTCATTGATTTCAGCTCTGCATTTAATACTGTTGTTCCACAGCAGTTGATAAAGAAATTGGGTCCACAAGGTATCAACACCTCATTGTGCAATTGGATATTAGATTTTCTCACAAACAGACCTCAGACAGTATGGGTTGGTAATAACATCTGTTAGACAGCTACCGTAAACACCAGGGTTCCTCAGGGCTGTGTTTTAAGGCCTTTGCTGTTCACCTTGATGACTCATGACTGATGTGCAAAGTTCAATACGAACCACATCATCAAGCTCGCAGACGACACAACGGTTGTGGGTCTCATCAGTAACGACGATGACTCAGCCTACAGAGAGGAGGTGAATCAACTCGCTGTCTGGTGTGACATTAATAACCTGTCCCTGAATGTCAACAAGATGAAGGAGATCACTGTTGACTTCAGGAGAAAGCGCATAACACACACTCCACTCACAATCCATGGCACTGCTGTGGAGTTAGTGAGCAGCATCACGTTCCTGGGAGTACACATCACTGAAGACCTGACATTGACCACTAACACCAGCTCGCTTGTTAAAAGGGCACATCAACGACTCCACTTCCTTCATCGGCTAAAGAGAGCAAAGCTCCCCCAGCATGTCCTCAGATCTTTTTATAAGGGTACTATTGAGAGCATCCTGACCAGCAGCATCTCAGTCTGGTATGGCAGCTGTAATGCCTCTGACCAGAAGTCCCTTCATAGAGTAGTGAGGACAGCAGAGAAAATGATCAGGACCCCCCTTCTATCTATTCACGAGATATACCAATCTCGCTGCCTCAGCAAGTCGGTCAGGATTGTCAGGGATCTATCACATCCAGTTCTGCCTGGGTTCACTCTTGTGCGGGGGGTTTTATGTGCCGCAAGTTTGAGGGAAGGTCTACAAATTCTTCGGACCTTCTGCCCTCGTTCCGATTCACTGGCTGCACCTTCAGCTCCGCCTCCCCGTCCAGACTCCGCCCACGACTCGTCCGATGCACCGCTCTTCACATCCGGGTCCTGAGAAGAAAAGACGGTGGCTCGACCACCTCGGGAGCTCTTGCTCAAGCTTTGTCTTTTGCTGTATTGGTTTGGTGTTTCTGATTGACTTCTTGTGTATGACGGTTCTGATTGTTTGGTTTCTGGTTTTCTGCTTCGTCCCTTTTTGTACCTTTGCCTTTGGTTTGTTTGTGTTCTGGTTTTCAACTCTTGCTTAGCTCCTGATTAATCTCTTTGCCTCGCCCCTTCGGCCTTTGTGTTTGTGTTTTCTTTGTGTTAACATGTCGGTTAGGTGTGTAAGGAGTGACTGCCTTTTTGTTTATGTGTACGTGTGGTTTACTGTGGTTTTGGGTAGGGAGTTAGATTTAGTCTTTGTCATTTCGTTTTCTCTTGTTTTCATTACCTTTAGAGTTAGCTTAGTTTGGGACGTGTTCATTAGCCGTTTTGGTTGTTGTTTTGGCCTGGGTCACTCTCGAAGTCTGTTGCACCTCGTGTTTGTAAAAGTGTCTGAATAAATATAAAAAAATACAAAAAAAATCCCTTAGTTTCCCGTGTTCCCTTTTCCCATCCCTTGATTGTCTCATTTTCCCCTCTCCTTTTCCCTTACCTTTCTGTCGGTCCTCAACCCTAGACTTGGGATCGTAACACTACAGATTGTTCAACATGCTACCATTCGGGAAACGCTACCACAGTATGGGATGGAAGACTGCACGACTGACAAGAGCTTCTTCCCACAGGCCGTTAGACTTTTAAACCCACTTTCATAAATGTACTACATATTCATATTGTGAACAATGCACTACATATTCTTATTATGAACATTTCCATAACACACACTAAAACATGTTTTCATATTTACTATACTCTGCTGCTATTACCTATTTTGATTGTGGAAAATTGTTTTCTGCTTATCACTCGTTCACTTTACCTCACTAGTGCTACTAAGTCTCTTTCTACATTATCTATTTAAGTAATCTGCACTTACACTCTGGCTATAATACGTCAACTGTGAGACACTGTGCAATATTTGACTGTGCAATATTTAACTGTGCAATATTTTGACTCGGTGCAAATTTTAACTTTTAACTTTGAGCACTATTTACTCTGCGCAAAATTTACCTCTGTCCTGAATAGTAGTCTCCGTGTAGTTATGTATTGTGTGTAGCCTGTAGTATTTTGTTTTGTTTTGCACATTGAGCCGGGAGAAGCGCAATTTCGTTCTACTATGCACTCTCGAATTGTATGGTCCGAATGACAATAAAGTTTACTTTGATTTTGACTTTGAAAATGAAGGCATCTTTAATGACCTATGTTTCTGGAACAACCTCAGCATCATTACAGACCCAACTCATCCTGGCAGCAGCCTGTTCCTTCTACTGCTGTTGGGTAAAATATACAGGCCCACACATTCCTCCTCAACCAGACTCTGAAATTGCCTCAGAGATGTTACTAAACTGAACTCTGGCTGCCACTGCTAGGTTCTACCCACCGCATGCAATCATTCATCCCCCATACCCTTAACAACTCATTTCAGTAACTGAAAAAACATGCACTCCAGTACTACTGTATTATACTGTTGTTATGTGCGATACTGTTTGAATTGAGAAACTCTTGTAGCTGGGATTGGGGTTTGAGTCTCTGCTCTGACTCCATGTGTGTGGGATTTGCAAGTTCTCCTTATGTCATAGTGAGGTTTCATCCAGGTACTCCAGTCCAGCTATTCCAAAAACATGCTAAGGTGAACTGGAGTTTAAAAATTGCTCATGAGTTTGAATGTGTGCATAAATGGAGTGTGTGTGTGTGTGTGTGTGTGTGTACGGTGAAGGGTTGGAGCTCCATCCTGGGTTACTCCCTGCCTTGCAACCATAGGCACTGGACTCCTGCAACCCTGAAGATTACAAATGTGTGCAGAAGACAAATGATTAGAATCTGTACACATCTATTGGCACTCTTTGCATTCCTAAGAAAACACAAAATTCAACAACTGTTGATGAAGTGACATGAGGACAGCATCAATATACTGCTTCTGTTCATGATTACATGTATGGTCAAATAACTGTATGTGTCTATGTGCATCTGTTGGAACTAGGTTATTTGTCTTTTGAAAACAGTAAATACTCAGTTAAGGTTGCCTTGTTATTTTTACATGTATACATTTATGTTTACACTTGTCATTTAGAAATCTGGACAGTCATACTCAACGTTTAAGACAGGAGGCAGCTCAGCCACTCAGGGGAAAGTAAGTCTGAGAAATGCTCAGCAACTGGACAATTGTCAAAAATTCCTCGCAACACGGAAACCGGTGAGATTGACAAGACAGGGATATAAGAGATGTTAGAACTCAGAGAGACCAAGTAAAGGGGCACAGCTGCAGAGAATGATCGGGATCCATCCTCATAATTTCTTCATTAAAATTCAGTATTTTTCAAATAACTTAGAATCTAAAAGTCTGAACTATACGTTAATGAGCTTGTGGAAAATAAATCATTAACTGATCTTTATATATATATATATATATATATATATATATATATATATATATATATATAACATCTCTGTCTTGAAACTGCTTGTAACAATATATATCAATAATATCAATGCATAGTATATTAGTCAACTTTGCCATATTTATGTGGAAGACTTGGACTCATGGGTATATTCAATTCAATTCTATTTATTTTTACATAGCGCCTTTCACAACAGAGTTGTCCCGAAGTGTTTTAAATGGATGTGTTGTGATACATAAAACATCATTAGAGAGAGTAATACATAACAGGGAAAAAGGAAGGAAAGAAGTTAAATAAAGAAAGAAGAAAGCCAGAAGACAACAGAGGAGAGGAACCAAAAACTCCCAAGTAAGGAGAAAAAAACCTCTGGGGGTCCAAGGTCAACTGGCTGCCCACTACCCCAGGGCATGCTAACATTACTAAAAACAGAAAAGAGTGGAAATGCTTGCAAAAGGTAGGTATAAGCTGTGATTACGAATGAAGACAAAGTCCGTCAATGAGTTTGTTATCCATGTTGGCCTATGAAGGTTGGCAAAAATCCATCAATAAGTCTTTTCTCCATGCTGAGCTGTGTTGGGTGGCCATGAAAACTGCAACCACGATGATACAGTTCGTAGGTCCCATTCATGATGTCACCCCTCCATGGCACTGAACCAGGACTCCAGCTCAGATGGTGCCCACCCCGGGCACCACCCAGACGTTTGGGAAGGCAAAGAGCATGGATGGTCAGAACAGGCTTAACTAAAGTAATGGGTCTTCAGTTGAGATTTAAAGATAGAGACTGAATTGGCATCACGAACATAGGCTGGTAAACCATTCCACAATATAGGGGCCCTATAGCAGAATGCTTTACTGCCCACTCTCACTTTTTAATGTGTGGAACGACAAGGAAAGCGTCATTTTGTGATATGAGTGGACGATGACGCTTGTAAAATTGAAGTAATTCTGCCAGGTAGGCAGGAGCTAGAACTTCATGTGCCTTATATGCAAGTCCTGTAGGAGAAATTTGAGGAGAAAAAGTCGGCTCTAAACCTAACAGGAAGCCAATGCAGGGAACTAAGAACAGGGGTTATGTGTTCAAACTTCCTGCTCCTGATGACAATTTGAGCTGCTGCATTTTCAATATGCTGCAAGGTATTTTGTGTGCAGTGCGTGCTTCCAGATAATAAAGCATTACAGTAATCTAACCAACTGTATACAAAGGCATGTATCAATTACTCTGTTTTTTGAATAGTAAGAAATCATCACAGTTTGGCGATTTGGCATAGCTATAGGAAGCATGCCTTCGATACTGCATTTACATGTGTTTTGAATGAGAGGCTTGTATCTAAGATGACACCTAGGTTATGGGCTAAGCTGCTGAGGGAAAAGTTCAGCCCTTTGGAGTGAAGTGCGAAGATTATAAAACTCCTATCTGCAGACCTGCCTCCAAACAACAGAACCTTGGTTTTCTGAGTATTTAGTCATAAGAAGTTTTCCGCCATCCAGGTTTTAGCTTCATTAAAGCAAATTAGCTAAGGTGACAATAGATGTGGTGTAGTTAGGCATAACCAAAATGTATATTTGGCTGTTGTCGGCATAGGAGTGATAGTATTCATCCATCCATCATCTTCCACTTATGTGAGGTCAGGTTGCAGGGGCAGCAGTCTCAGCAGGGAAACCCAGACTTCCCTTTCCCTGGCCACTTCGTCCAGCTCCTCCGGGGGAATCCTGAGGCATTTCCAGGCCAGCTGAGAGACATAGTCCCTCCAGCATGTCCTGGGTCTTCCCCGGGGCCTCCTCCCAGTGGGACATGCCCGGAACACCTCACCAGGGAGGCGTCCAGGAGGCATCCTAAGTAGATGCTTGCGCCACCTCATCTGGCTCCTCTCAATGTGACTCTACTCTGAGTCCCTCCCGAACGACCAAGCTCCTCACCCTATCTCTAAGAGATAATCCTGCCACCCTGCGGAGGAAACTCATTTCGGCTACTTGTACTCGCAATCTCGTTCTTTCAGTCACTACCCATAGCTCATGACCATAAGTGAGGGTAGGAACGTACATCGTTGGTAAATCGAGAGCTTTGCCTTTTAGCTCAGCTCTTTCTTCACCATGACAGACCAATGCAGCGTTTGCATCATTGCTGACGCCGCACTGATCTGCCTGTTGATCTCCATCCTTCCCTCACTCATGAATTCCTCCACTTGGGGGAGGACCCTCTCCCCGACCCGGAGAGAGCATTCCACCCTTTTCCGGCTGAGGACCATGGTCTCTGATTTGGAGGTGCTGATTCTTGTCCCAGCTGCTTCACACTCAGCTGCGAAATGCTCCAGTGAGAGCCGAAGGTCACGGTCTGATGGGGCGAGCAGGACCACATCATCTGCAAAAAGCAGAGATTTAATCCTGAGGTCACCAAACCGGACACCCTCAACGCCCTGGCTGCGCCTAGAAATTCTGTCCATAAAAACTATGAACAGAATCGTAACAAAGGGCAGCCCTGATAGAGTCCATGCCTCACCTGAAACGAGTCGGACTTATTGCTAACCATGCAAACTAAGCTCTGACCTTACCAGGGAGGCTGAGGAGTGTGATCCCCCTATAGTTGGAACACAATGTTGATGCTGCATCGCTTTCTCGCCCTGACCCACTAGATGGTGGACCAGAATCTCCTCGAAGTTGTCTGGATGTCCGCCAGATGTTCCCAGCAGACCCTCACTATACACTTGGGCCTGCCAGGCCTGGCTGGCTTCCTCCCCCACCAACAGAGCCAACCCACCACCAGGTAGTGATCAGTTGACAGCTCCGCCCCTCCCTTCACCCAAGTGTCTAAGACATGCAGCTGCAAGTCTGATGACACGACTACAAAGTCGATCATTGAACTGCTGCCTATGGTGTCCAGGTGCCAAGTGCACATATGGACACCATTATGCTTGAACATGGTGTTAATTATGAACAATCTGTAACGAGCACAGAAGTTCAATAATAAAATACCGCTCGGGTTCAGATCGGCGCGGCTGTTCCTCCCAATCACGCCACTCCAGGTCTCACTGTCATTACCCACGTGAGCATTGAAGTCCCCCAGCAGAACAAGAGAGTCCCCAGGAGGAGTGCTCTCCAACATCCCTTCCAAGGACTCCAAAAAGGGTGGTTATTCTAAACTGCGGCTTGGCGCATAAGTGCAAACAACAGTCAGGACCTGTCCCCCCCACTCGAAGGCAAAGGGAGGATACCCTCTTGTCCACTGCGGTAAACCCCAATGTACAAGCGCCCAGACAGGGGTAAATAAGTACGCCAACCCCTGCTCGGCGCCTCTCCCCACGAGCAACTTCAGAGTGGAAGAGGGTCCAACCCCCCTCAAGGAAACTGGTTCCAGAACCCAAGCCATGTGTCGAGGTGAGCCCGAGTATATCTAGTTGGAACTTCACAACCTCACGCACCAGCTCAGGCTCCTTCCCCATCAGAGAAGTGACATTCCATGTCCCTAGAGCTAGCTCCTGCAACTAAGGATCGGACTACCAAGGTCCCCGCCTTTGCCCACTGCCCACCTCACACTGCACCCGACCCCTATGACCCCTCCTGATATAGATTGTGTTTTCACATTATGTTTCCTAATGGCAGCATGCAGAGAAAACACAATAAAGGACCAAGCACTGATCCCTGTGGTACTCCATATTTGACTGATGACATTGACGATGGAGTACAAGTATCTGACACTTGAAGATATTGATAATGATTAGTCAAGTACTATTTAAACCACTTCAACACTGTTTCACACAACCCAACCTCAAATTTAAGTCTTTGTAATAGGACAGAATGATCAACCATGTTAGCAGCACTAAGGTCCCGAAGCATTAGCACAGTCATGCTGTCAGCATCAGTTGCCATTGTTATGTCATTTACAACTTTATTTATAACAACAATATTGGCATGATTACTGCTATTTTAAGTTGGTCAGGGACATGGTCTGATAATAGAGACACATTCAGTACGGTAGTTATAGGTCTTGCCAGAACTCCCAGGGATTTTTTAAAGAAGTTTAATGGGGATTGGGTCCAGTGGACAAGTGGTTGGTTTGATATTTTTAATTAATTAATTAATTAATTAATTAATTTTTTATTTTATGGGTAGGTTTGATCATAATTTGTAGTAGTTTTTTCTTGTTCATAAATTAATTCAAAGTCATTAAGAGTGTGTTCACGATTCGTTTGCATTGAAGTTAATTGTGAGCCATTGGAACATGTCTAATGTTTGTAATTTTATCATTAAAGAAGTTCATAAAATGTTAGCTACTGAAATTGCTTGGCACCAGAGGTTCAGCCTTATGTGTTAGATTGGCTATTGTTTTAAAAAGGTAGTCAGTGTTTTTATGTATTTTTATTACAATCAATGAGGTTAGAATAATAGGCTGAATGTGCCCTATGCAGGGCTAGTTTGTATTGTTGCATGCTGCCATGGATTTCCATTTGTGCTCCAATCTGCAGCTCTCCTGTTTGCAAGAGCGTGTGTGATCATTAAACCATGGGGAGTGTCTGGTAGCTTTTACCACTTTATTTTTCAAAGGAGCTGTTTCATCTAAAATCTGCCTAACCACTGTATTGAAGTCATGGGTGACTTCATTGACATCTGTACTAGACAAGAAGTTCACATTACTCACCGCATTAATAAATCGTCAAAGAGAGTGGCTCAATCATGAAGGTGATTATAAAATGGTTGGAGAAGGACTTATTCAGTGGACAGGCAGATACATGACAAGCAGAAACTTGAGTAATAATCAAGTCTAGTGTCTGTGAACATGCGTTGGTCTTGTCACGTGTTGATGAAATTCAACACGTCCAGGAGGTACAGGAAACTTTTGCTGAAGGCATCAGTCTCCATGTCCAGATGTATATTGACATCTCCAAGTATTATAATATTGTCCAAGTTAATCACTAAGTCAAAGAGAAGCTCCCCGAATTCTATCAGAAGTGAAGTGTATGATCCTGGTGGTCTGTAAACTATAAGAAAATAGAGGGGCGGGTCGGATACCAAGTGCATTAGCATTGCTTCAAATGTTTTAAAATCTCTGATAATCTTGGGTTCAGTTTTTAACACTGTGTTAAAAATAGTTGCCAGGCAGCCCCCAAGCCCAGAGCCACGTGGTTTCTGTACAAAACTAAACCCATCAGGTGAGAATTCAACAAGAAGTATAGTGTCTGTGGGTGTGAGCCAGGCTTCAGTTAAAAAACACAGGTCTGCACCAGTGTCCAGCACCATATCATTAACAAGAAGTGATTTGCTTCCTAAAGAGCAAATGTTCAATAGTGTGCATTTTATGGTGGATTTATGTTGTGACTCATTCAATCTTATTAATGGGATTGACATTAAGTTATCTGCACAGGAGCCCCCAGTGGAACGTTTAGGTCTAAGTCTTGGTTTAATAATACTTACAATATTCTTTCTATGCTCACTCAATGATACCTTTGAGTGATACACAAACCACCATTTATTGTGAATGATATTTTAGTGCCACCCAGTGGTCACCTTGCTTATACTTATATGAAATAAACCCAATACTTCTACATGGTTACATCACTGCCAAGGACTACTAAACCATTCTGGAGAACCATGTTCACCCAATAGTTCAAACATTGTACCCTGAAGGTAGTGCCGTGTATCAGGATGACAATGCACCAATACACACAGCAAGACTGTGACAGAGTGGCTCGATGAACAAGAAAATTCAGTTGAACATCTACCATGACCTGCACAGTCACCAGATGTGAATATTATTGAGCCACTTTGGAGTGTTTTGGAGGAATGAGTGAGGAAATATTTTCCTCCACTAGACTCACATTGTGACCTGGCCACTGTTCTGGTAGAGGAATGGCTCAAATCCTTCTGGCTACTGTGCAGGACTTGTATCTGTCATTCCCAAGACAAATCCATGCTGTATTGGTCCCAAAAGTAGGCACTACTCCATACTGATAAATTATTGTGTTCTAAAACCAGATGTTTCAATTACATTGTCCAACTCCTGTAAATTATTAATGTCTGTTCTTATTTAAAATGCATATAATTACATTATTTGCCAATGGTGTCACTATTTTTACTATTCAATTCATTGTGTTAGGCATAAGTTACAAAGTTTTGGAATCGGATTCCCCTAACCATATATTTCCCATTAGATATATGTATTTCGGTACATGAATTTAGTGAACGTGGGGTTTTTTCAGGAACGCCTTAGTCGTGTTGTAGCAGGACTAATTGTATTTAGATTGAATTAAATTGTATTCCCAGGACTCCAGGGAATACATATGATTTGGGGACTGGTCATATGCAGCAGACACTTTCTCAGACAATAACTCCAAAATTATTTAATAGATATTTTTCAAAGTTCGCAGATGCATTGTAAGGGCGACACCCTTGAACTGACTAAATTTTGAGACAGATCACCCCAAAACTGAAGCAGCACTGCATAGTGAGACCAAAGAGGGCAGTTTTGTCACTTGATCCCAGTAGAGACCATAAATCAAAAACTATTTGACATATCTTTTTCAAAATGTGCAGAGGTATTGTATGCATGACTGTTTAGAAATCATTACATTTTGAAACATATTGCCCCAAAATTGAAGCAAAATGATGATGTTTCTTGCACTGGTTCACTGGGTTGTTGTTAGGAATGGCTGAGAGGCCAGAGGCTTCAGGAACCAGAGAAGGCCGTGTAGTTCCAAAAGGCGCAAACATTTATTATCCTCTCGCACAAGAGGGCACAAATACAAGTATTAACAACAACAAAAAAATCACCCAAAACAGGCTATATCCCGGCAGCCTCTGGATCCATAACAACTTCCCCCTTTAGCACCTTCTGCGGGGTTCATATAAATTCCAACCCCTCCCCTTGGGACAATTAATCTAACAATTATCTTCCTCAACACAATACATCCCACATACACAGTTCTAAAATATACCATCCTAACCACAATTTTATTCGGATTTATTCATAATACCAACAAGGACTAAAATATCAGTTTTATTGTAATATATAAAAATTCTCCCCCCCTCCCCACTTGGTTTTACCCAACAATTGTGAACACCCTTCCCCTCCCAATCACACAATTGCAATGGTACAATCCATGCACAATCTTGGTCAGAATCCATAGTGGAAGGGAAATACCCAAGATATCCGCATCCTCCCCATCACTATACTTAATTTTATAAAATGTTGACCAATTAATATTAACATACAGTAACATAACAATATTGTCAAGTTCCAATCCATGACATTTTCCCTCCCTTATTCAGACGCCACCTGGCGTCCTAGACAGAAAATCCACTATACAATTCTGTGGTCCAGCCCTGTAATGCACAAGAAAATCAAAAGGTTGAATGGCAAGAAACCATCGAGTAATCCTCGCATTATAATCCCTCATCCTGCCTAACCAGGTCAATGCCCGGTGATCTGTCTCCAAGTTAAACTTGCGTCCTAATAAATAATACTTAAAAGAATCCAAAGCCCACTTAATAGCTAAACACTCCTTCTCTACTGTAGAGTACTTACATACTCTCGGCAGAAGTTTACGACTAATATAAGCCACTGGCTTCAAATCATCCATTTCCCCCTGTAAAAGGACAGCTCCCAGACCTCTATCTGAGGCATCCATCTGCACAGTGAAAGTCTTCCCAAAATCTGGGCTCTGCAAAACCGGGTCTTGACAGAGGGAAGCTTTCAGGTCTGTGAAAGCTGCTTCACACTCCGGTGTCCATTGCACATTACTTGGATGGCACTTCTTGGTCAGCTCAGTCAGCACGGCTGCTCTACTTGAAAAATTTGGTATAAAACGACGATACCAACCAACAAGTCCAAGGAAAGAGCGAACTTGCTTCTTTGTTGTTGGTCTCTGCGCTGATGTGATAGCCTCCACCTTCTCCACCTGAGGACGGATCATGCGCCGGCCCAACACATTTTTTTACATTTACATTTACAGGATTTGGCAGACGCCCTTAGCCAGAGCGACTTACATAAGTGCTTTGAGACTCTGCAATGAATTTCCGATGCTAGCTCAATAAGGATCCAAGCTATGAATACTATCTCTCTGAGAACTCCGTTGAGTAGTGCAGAATTTTTTTTTTTTTAAAAAACACACACCAGAAAAAGAGCTGAGTAAGAATACAGAAGTTCTACGTCAGGTATTTCTGAAAAAGAAATGTTTTGAGTCGTCGCTTGAAGACATTCAAGGATTCAGCTGTTCGGACATCTAGAGGGAGTTCATTCCACCAATTAGGTGCCAGGACAGAGAAGAGCCGAGATGCGTGTCTTCCTTGTGCCTTGAGGGGAGGTGGGACCAGTCGAGCAGTGCTGGAGGATCGGAGAGATCGTGGTGCAGAGCGGGGTGTGATGAGATCCTTTAGGTAGGATGGTGCCAGAGAATTTTTGGTTTTGTATGCGAGTATCAGTGTTTTGAATCTGATGCGGGCAGCTACAGGAAGCCAGTGGAGGGAGCGCAGCAAAGGAGTGGTGTGGGAGAACTTGGGAAGGTTGAAAACAAGACGAGCAGCTGCATTCTGAATCAGTTGGAGGGGACAGATGGCGCTCAGTGGTAAACCCGCTAGAAGCGAGTTGCAGTAGTCAAGGCGTGAGATGACGAGGGACTGGACGAGTATCTGGGTAGCCTGAGTGGAAAGAAATGGACGTATCCTGATGTTAAAGAGGAGAAACCGACAAGAGTGAGAAAGACTGGCGATTTGTGAGGAAAATGACAACCGATCATCTATGGTAACTCCAAGGTTTCTAGCAGAACCCGAAGGACGGACCAGGCAGTTGTCGAAAGAGATCGCAAGGTCCTGGAGGGGGGATGAGTCAGCCGGGATGTAAAGCAGCTCAGTTTTACTTGTGTTGAGTTTTAGCTGGTGAGTGGTCATCCAAGATGAGATGTCTGCCAAGCATGTAGAGATCTTAGTGGAGACATGAGTGTCTGAGGGAGGGAAGGAGAGGATGAGTTGAGTGTCATCGGCATAGCAGTGGTAGGAGAAGCCATGTGAGGATATAACCTCTCCAAGAGATTTAGTGTAGAGGGAGAATAGGAGAGGGCCAAGAACCAAGCCCTGAGGGACACCGGTGGAAAGACAACGTGGAGTAGATGTGGATCCATTCCATGTCACTTGGTAAGAACTTTTGTCAGAAGTGGGATTCGAACCCACGCCTTACTTCGGAGAACAGAATACCCCTTACTTTGGAAGGCCGTTTACGTTGAGTCTGGCGCCTGAGACCACTCGGCCATGGGGCAGTTAGCCAAGATACAACACCTCTTCCTTAGCCATAAGACATTTGTCTGGGTGTATTGTTAAATCGGCTTCTTTTATACGTGCCAAGACATCTTCCACATGCTGCAGATGCTCAGCCCAACTGTTACTATAGATTACAATATCGTCCAGGTAAGCTGCTGCAAAGTTCTCTGTACCCTTAAGAACCCTATCCATGAGCCTCTGAAAGGTTGCCGGTGCTCCATGTTCCCTAAAAGGAAGAACTTGAAACTGATAGCAACCAAATGGTGTTCTAAATGCTGTATACTCTCTACTGTCCTTTGCAGGAGGCACTTGCCAGTATCCCTTGCATAAGTCAAGAGTACTGAGAAACTTAGCTTTACCCAGACGCTCTATCAAATCATCCACCCTTGGCATTGGATAAGGGTTAAATTTAGAGAGAGCATTTACCTTAGGAAAGTCCAGACAAAACCTCAATCCATAGTGGAAGGGAAATACCCAAGATATCCGCATCCTCCCCATCACTATACTTAATTTTATAAAATGTTGACCAATTAATATTAACATACAGTAACATAACAATATTGTCAGGTTCCAATCCGTGACAGTTGTAGAAAGTGTTTTATGCCCTTATCTGACTGATACAGTTCAACATTCTTTAGGAAGGTCTTTAGGAAGTTCTTCAGATTAAGACATGGTGTGCTGCTTCTTAAAGCCCCTAATCCACCCCCACATTCATAGTGTACAGCTATGTAAACCCACTTATTAAAATAAAAGACAGCCATCTAATCTGTATGTGTCTTAACTTCACAATTTCTTGAAGTACTGGATAGATCATCTGGGAATGTAAAAGTTAATAAATATGTTTTTACCTGAATGCTGTGAATCTTTGTTGTGATATGTACGTCAGAAAGTATTATTCATTTATTGCACATTCCATTTATATGACAATTTGCAGAATCTTTCATCACTAATTAGGAGATAATTTTACTTTTAAGGGCTATGTCTCAAAATGTCATTTGTCAGGGTTGGTGCCTGTCTAACCCTGGTCTTCGTGTCTCTTTCCTGTTTAGCCAGCACATGTTTACCACTCCCTGTTTGATAACCCTTGTGTGTCAGCCTTGCTCCCTGGACTGCTGCATAGCTCAGTGAGGTGAGTGTCTGGCTTTGAGACTCATGTCCTCCCATTATGGGTTTGAGGCTCTGGCCAGCCTCATTAGTATATTCACATTTATTGATTTTCCATTTCCCTTGTGTTTGTTGTGTTCTGTTTTGGTTTTCTGGACATTGTTTTGCCCCGCTTATGTTCTGCGTCAATATTCCTAGTTTTTAATTCCTGGTATGTAGTTAATGTTTCCTACTTTGTTAAAGTTCCCCATTTTTTGTGCTTGTTAATTGTTAATTAAATTCCTTCACCTGTTGTGTGACAAGAGAGATGATGAACGTCTGGTTGGCACTCTCCTCGCTTGGTATGGTGACCAGCTGGATCCAACTCTCCGTTATCTGCTCCGTCAACCACCGGAGATTTTCGTGCACCTCGCGTACTGTAGGTGGTACAGTACACGTTCCAGGGCGGAGATGCCTCACTCAGGAGGGTTCCACTCTGGCTGGCTAAACTTAAATCCATGGGGTCCTCCCAGACCTCAGGCAGATTCAGCCAGTACACCACCTCTTGCAGCAGACCGAGGCGCTGGTTCTTGGTCCGCTGCGGTGTGTCTTCTTTGAGGTCTGTCATTCTATGACGATCGGTCGGGGAAGCAGGATACGGGAGACCGCAATCCAAAACAAAGGGGTTTATTTCAAGCAGGCAGACAAGTGAGAACACGGTCGACGACGTTAATGACAGACCTGGGGAAAGAAATTTGAACACGGACTTAAATACAGGACATGACATCAGAATAAATGCAAGACAGTTGGTACGCTGGGATTTCACACGAGGTTGGTGTGGCACACACAAAGACTGGACGCGCAAGTCCTGACATGTTGCTGGTTTCCCTGTACTTTGCTGACTAGTTAATTAATCATGTCTTACACCTTTTCCTTCTTTGACCCAGTTTTCTATGTGTACTTAATCGCCTGCATCAATGTTCTTTAACTATTGTACTTTGTTTGTGTGTTTTATGCTGCCTGTTTCCCTTTGTAGGTCTATGTATGGTTCTGTTTGTAGCATTTCCCCTTTTGATTTCTGACCTCTTGTGGTCCTGTTATTTTTGTGGTTTCTCCAATTTGTGTTTAGTTTGGTCGATTAACTCTTGTCTTGGAGCCATTAAAAGGATCGCCATCTTCAATCTGCACACACCATGCCCTACATCTGACAGTCATTTATTTATGTTTAAATATTTATATTTATTTGTTTTGCCTTATGACCATAATTTCCTGTCATAACAGTAAGAACTGTAAGATACACTAATAGTACATAAGAGGTCCAAGGAGCCATGGAGAGTATTTTTTAAATGCGTACAATGCGACATTTTTATCCAAGATGACTTTCAGGAAAACATACGACTTGTGTGCTTCCTAGGATTTGAACACCAGAGGTGTGCATTGTTACCAAAATGCTCGATCTATTAAGGTACAGGAGAGTTATGGAGACTTGCTTAAATAATGCATTACTTTAATGTGGTCACAAAATACTAACTCAAGCTGACAATTCTAAAATATGCACACAATCTATTTTACAGTGTTTTCAATTTGCTATGTCAAGCTCTCATTTTTCAATAAATGTAACCTTGTTAAATAAAACATGACAGCAGAAACCTGAATCTGGTGTGAAGTGTGTCAATACTACAGGCTGTACAGTAGTAAATTTGCAATTTTTTGTAATAAATAAGAGTAAGAACTGTATGTCTCAATCCAAATTGGTTATTACTGGCACTTGTTTAAAGACAACGTCAAGGAAATGAGGTATTATGGTCAACAAAGGGGGTGGCATGGTGGTGCAGTGGTTAGCACTGTTGCCTCACCTCTAAGACCAGGATTCGAGTCTCCGCCTGGGTCACATGTATGTGGAGTTTGCATGTTCTCCCCATGTCGTCGTGGGGTTTCCTCCGGGTACTCCGGTTTCCCCCCACAGTCGAAAAACATGCTGAGGCTAATTGGAGTTGCTAAATTGCCCGTAGGTGTGCATGTGTGAGTGAATGGTGTGTGAGTGTGCCCTGCGATGGGCTGGCCTCCCATCCTGGGTTGTTCCCTGCCTCGTGCCCATTGCTTCCGATAGGCTCCGGACCCCCCGCGACCCAGTAGGATAACCGGTTTGGAAAATGGATGGATGGATGGTCAACAAAGTCTTCATTCTCTGCTCATAAATAACCAATATATGAGACCATATCTTTATAATGAATGCCTCCTATTACAAATTTATTCTCCTGTACTTTTATATTTGCATAATTATGTATCAGGTACCTACCTTTTTTAATGAGTAGACCCCACAGTCGGTAGGGTTTGCAAACTACCCCAACGATTTTGATGTAGCTAATTTTAAGTTTATAAACGACTATAAATTTGCCTTGAAATTTCTTGCGTGAGAGTCTGAAAGTGTAAGTGTCATGCCAGATGCATGAGAGTTGGCAACTATATGGGGGGTCGTTTGGGGTCTTTATTAAGGTGCACATTGTGCTTGAAGACATGCTTACATTACACGAGCATGCAGAATGAAGTGGCTCTCGGTGATTATGAACATGCGACACGAACCTATTTTTCCTGAAGTTTAAAAAGTACATTCGTAACGAAGGCACACATACTCTAAGTCTTGCTGGCAGAAGATGCTCTTGCGGCATGAAGCTGAAAAGACGTCATCAGTGGGTGATGTAAATTTAAATAAACGCCGTGATGGAGGAGGGAACGAACGGCGATAAAATTGGTAGTAGTGACTCCTTTTCTTCCCAACGATTATGTACAGAATAATATATACCCCATATTAATGAAATAATACGTACTTATTTAGATTGTTATTTCAACAAACAACTTTTAGGAACGTTGCAGATTTGGTTATGAATCTCATTTACAAAAAGGCGGGACACATTCCAAAAATTCAAAACTAAAATGTTGTGCAGAAAAACATCGTTTTTAATTTGTAGTGAACCCCGACCCATATTTGCAAGGTCCCCCTTGCTTCAAGATGTATAACTCGGTATTAAACAACTACTTAAATAATTATATCTGTAGCGTTACATTAGATATAGTAGATAGACATTGGTGGGGATACATCACACCGTATGTATCATCATCACCCCCTTGATCTTTGCAGTGACTGTGCTTTTGGTGGATGATCCTGTTATACCCACCGTCGTTAACAAGTGTGCTAATTGAGGACCTTTCCAGAATATTACTTGAAGGTTCCTCCATTAGTAGGTTAACTGATAACAGGTGTGGGTATTGAGATTGGGTGAAAAGGAGCACCCACCAAAGGCTCAGTCTCTGAACTCTAGTCCTACCATTAACACTTTATTGTTCTTTTCCACTGAAGGTGAAATATTTACATTATACAGTATGAAAAGAAACAGCAATCCCCACATCTCTTTTGGTTCATCAATTTATCACAGTATGGTATGGATGCACATTTTTGCAGCTCTTCCTAGTCTTACCTGTATTTCACCCCCCCCCCCCAGTAATGATAGGAATGTTGCAAATATTGAAGCAGCCAGACTCCTGCAATAGGCTGCAAGGTAACTGAGGGGGTGTCTGCCTCTAGCCAGCCACATCATTCCTCTGCTCAACCTGTCAGACATGAGCGTACCTTTAATTATACTCAACCAGTATAATTATTTATAACCAGTATAAGCATTTCCAAAAGGCTTTTGATGTTGTCCCCCACAAGAGGCTCCTACTTAAACTCAAAGCGACAGGTATTTTAGGTACCGTAGCGACCTGGATTGATAACTGGTTAACAGATAGGAAACAGCGAGTAGTTATAAGAGGCACAATGTCAAAGTGGGCTTGCGTTCATAGTGGGGTACCGCAGGGTTCGATTTTAGGACCACTATTGTTCCTAATTTACATAAATGATATGGATACCAATATATACAGTAAACTGGTGAAATTTGCAGATGACACCAAGGTGGGTGGTGTAGCAGATACTGAATTAGTGGCTCAGCAGCTACAGCGGGATCTTGATTTAATTAGTGACTGGGCCGATACCTGGCAGATGAAATTTAACATCGATAAATGTAAGGTACTCCATCTAGGGAGCAGAAATATAAAGTACAGGTATTTCATGGGTGTCACTGAAATAAAGGTAGCTGATCATGAGAAAGACCTTGGTGTGTATGTTGATGCTTCCATGTCCCATTCTCGCCAGTGTGGGGAAGCAATAAAAAAGGCCAATAGGATGTTGGGGTATATCTCCAGGTGTGTGGAGTTTAAGTCAAGGGAGGTAATGCTAAGATTATACAATTCCTTGGTGAGACCTCACCTAGAATATTGTGTGCAGGTTTGGTCACCATATCTTAAAAAGGACATTGTGGCCTTAGAAAAGGTGCAGCGTAGGGCCACAAAAATGATTCCTGGTCTTAGAGGAATGTCATACGAGGAACGGTTACTTGAGCTAAATCTGTTCAGTCTCAAGCAAAGGAGACTGAGGGGGGACATGATCCAGGTATATAAGATTCTAACAGGTTTGGATGCTGTTCAACCAAATAGTTACTTCAGCATTAGTTTAAATACACGAACTCGTGGCCATAGGTGGAAATTAGCGGGAGAACACTTCAAGCTGGATTTAAGGAAGCACTTCTTTACACAGCGTGTAGTCAGAGTATGGAATACCCTTCCTGATAATGTAGTGCAAGCTGAATCCTTGGGTTCCTTTAAATCAGAGCTAGATAAGATTTTAACGACTCTGAGCTATTAGTTTAGTTCTCCCCAAGCGAGCTTGATGGGCCGAATTGCCTCCTCTCGTTTGTATAGTTCTTATGTTCTTATGTTCTAACCAGAAGATGCTATTCAGAGAAACTTGAAGAAAAAGAAATCGCTTTTCCAGATTGAAAACAGAACACATGAAGACCTCTGTATTACGGCATCCTGCACTACTATGCAGTCCAGGGGTTAGGGCACCATAATAAAAGCAAAATGAGAATTTCTCCTGACTACATTATTAATCAAGACAGCCATTTACAAAGATTGGGAGCATAACATAAACCTCAGAAGGGGGAAAGGCCAAAATAGCAAACCAACCAAGACTAGCTATCTGTAGTGTAACTACTTTACCTCAAAACACAAAAATTAACAGAAACTGCCCTCACTCCCTAACTAACCAAACACAGTAGAAAAGCAAACAAAATGGCACCCACTTCTCTACCAGGCTCCCAAAAAAAGCCTATTTACAAGGAAGAAAAAAAGGACATCCTACTCTAAACCAAGCAAAACAACCTCAACTAACAGCCAGTGGGCAACCTGTTCAATACAACCACAACCAGTGACAGAGGAGTGACTCCCAGCCATTCAAAACCAGTCTTAAAAAGCAAGTCTCCGCCCCCTAGTTGTCTTCATTGCCTGCTTGTCAACAACAGGAGATTGTCAGGTAAAATAGTTAAGAATGGCAATGACCGGCAAACTGAAGAGCGTCCAAATATATGTCCGGTCCAAAACATGTGCTGGACTGTAGAGGGTCTTAAGGTTTGTTCAAATGTGTCAGGATAAGGCAAAGGAGGCTCCGGAACCTATACGGCACAATCCAGGTCATGGCGGCAAACAGATCCGTCCCAGTCTATTCCGTAATCTGCGAAGTCAGACTTGAGATAAAAAAAAAACTGAATTCAATTGTTAAGCCATCTAGGGAACTGTAACATCAATTGATCTAATTACCAGTCCATGGCCTGTCCTCAGATAATAATCAGTTATAGATGTTCATACCATTTTAAAGTGTCTTTTAAAAATGTTACACAAATAATGTCTGTTTATGGGGAAAAATTCATTCAAAGGCTCTTACCATATTTGAATGCCATAGTTCAGATGAAATGTGGTAGTTTTGCAGTGTTACTTGGATCCACAATTGGTCAGGTGTCTTCATTTGCTCTATTGAGAGAGGATGTAATTTTGTACTTTTGAATCTTTTGTCAATTCAGGTCAAGGAGGAATTTAGAAGAATAACAACAGTTTCTCTGGAGCAGAGGTTCATTTTTAAACTTGAGCACTACACACCAAAACTTACTGCCCTGATGAAGGCCAAGGAAGGTGTCATGGGGACCAAGCTGAGGCCCATCCTGGACAAACTGAGCCAGGTAAGTTTGTTCAAAATTTGGCTGTTTATATTTTTATGAACAGAGAAGAACCTGTTGTCTCTCTCAAACACACATGGAACAAGAGCCATGTTTGAAAAGATGACATGTGCAGGGGCAGAGAAGCTATAGAGCGTAAAGATTCATGCTTTATATGCAGTATGTCCACATGCATAGCACAAGCCCTTAGACTCTGTAACTTTAGCTTTTCACATGCAGAAATCACTGCTCTTTGCACATGTCTGCTCTCAATTGACTGTTCATTGTATGTAAATAGTTGTTTAGTGTTGACATCATAAATTGTTCACAGAACCAAAGACTTGAGATCAGACGTGAAGCTGTTATCTGTAGCATCATCATGTACCTTGGGGAGGAGCTTCTTGAAGATTGCCTGGTAAATCATAATTTAATTGTCTTATGATACAATTTTAAAACTTAATGTATTATAAATAAAGCAAGTCGCTTCTTAAATAAGAAAGGAAAGAAGATGAGGGGATGGAAGTATTCTGCTCAACCAAATAAGACAATGGAAAAGCCAACAAAATATATCATCTGGAAGAACAAACTAGAGAGATTTGTCAATGATTGACAAGCATAATGACAAAAATAAACCTGCTCGGGGGTTACAAGGTCATAGGGTTTTCTGCCACTGTAAAGTATGGAGCCTTTGACTGCTCACAGCAGAGGCTGAGGGAAATGTTAAATCAACTCTCACTCAGAGGATGCTGTGGAGTGCAGACATCTTGCAACAAATGTTTTATTAATGCTGACTCAATTTAATGTAAGCTGATCTTTGTTAAATGATCAGGAGGACAGTCGCAGTGATGCCACTCAACACGTCCTCAAGATCCTGGTCGTCCATGGTGCTGATGGAGAGGAGCCAGTGGATGGGTATATCCTTCTTGAAGGCAAGGAGATGATGTCTGGATGTGGCAGTACTGCAAAAGCCTGCATGCTGCTTATAGGGCTCTTTTATGGCCTCAACCTTGCATATCCCCCCAGAACTGCGTTACACATTTGAGGTATTTCAGAAACTATTTCTGGAATTAGATGCGATCAAGATTTCCCCAAAGTGCAAGCATTAAAGTTGAAATTGCTCTCTTAGAAGTTGAATATCTAATTGTTGGCTTTGAAAACTATTTTCCTGTTTGTAAGATGGTTTAAATGTTAAATTGCAGGAATGTCTAAATGTTGTAGTTGTACTGTAACAGAGTTTTAAGGTTTTAATTTTGGCTGTTGACATTTTGTGTAAAATAAGGGTTTTAGTCCTGAGAGAAATTTAAGAAGTTTTTTTAATTGTTACACGCTTAATTTCCCTGTGTGTCTGTGTGTGTGAGCGTGACATACTGTGTGTTGACAATTAATGGTTTGAATGTTGCGATTGCTTTGTCAGAGAGATGTTTTATTTGTTTAAAATAAGACTGGTGCTCCCCAGGGATATATGAGCTGTTTTTTTGAAGTGTTGAAATGCTTGTGTAGGAGCTGAGCATGCAGATACCCCAGAAAAATAGTATTACAAACAAATACAGAATTTAAAGAATACTGAGACAATAAATGTATAACACAATCATTCTCCATAATTGGTCCTTTCCAATATGCCACATATATAACATTTACAACTAAATCCAAGCAAAACTAATCAAATTTTTTAATAAAGCAAAAAGAGGGGTGAGAGTCAGTTTCAAATGCCAGCATTCCTTAAAACTTCAAAACACCGTTTACTATACAGACACATATACAGTGTGCATATATACAGTAAATGAATATATATATATATTATATATCTTTTTATTCTTTTTTTTTTTTGTGACCAAATTTTTATTAGAGATTTTTATAACAAAGAACAAAATGGAACAAAACAGAACATACTCCACCCCCACCCCACCCCCAATACACCCTGAGACAGCAGTTCAAATATAAAGAAACAAAAAACCAATAAAGGTCACCGGCACACCCAGCCACGGAGAGCACAGCTAAAAATTGAGGATAAAAGAAATAACACACTTATACCACTGAAAAATGTTAGAATTAGGAAAGTAAAATCAAAACAAAAAACAAGGAATATGGCCTCAGGACATGACCTGCAACCAATCTTTGACCAGCTGCACGTCATGGACCCAGCTCTGGATTGTAGAACCAGACGAGTTGTTAATCCGGGCTGCAGAGAGTTCCAGCAGAAGCAGATCAAGAAAGGTGGACTTCCAGACAGAAGGAATGGCACGATCAGGAGACTTCCAACGAGAGGCTAATAACAACTTGGCCGCTAAGGAGGCAGACATCAGAAGCCTCTGCATATCTTTTTATTCTTATTATTTAATTCTTATTTAATGTTCTCAAGTCCTTTGTCACTGCGAACACGAGATGGCAAACCATATCGATTCACTGCTTCAATAAAGCAGTTTAACACTGTAGCAGCTTTGTAATTGGAGCTGGGTTTTAGGTACATTATCTGTTGGGTTATAACTGAACAGTTGAAGGTCTAAGGTTGCCACCACCGTCAAACTACATTTCCCATAATGCACCAACAAAATGGCTGCTGATCACAAATGAAAACACCTGAACAGGAATGGTAGCTCAGTCTTCAAACAAGCCAAGGAACAGCACAGCAAGCTCTATTCAAGAGTTTACTCCAAAGACACCAATGGTTGGTAAATGTTATTAGGTTATATTAGTTAAAAAGAACTAAAATGCAAAAGCTTTCATTTTGATTTGATTGTCTGTTTGACGTTTGATTGTCTTTATTACATTTGATGTTTAACTGTTCTGTTGTTTGAAGCGAGCATTTAATGAAATTTATTATTTGATTTAACTTAATTCACTAGATTAATTTTATTAATTCATTTGAAATACTTAGAATGGTTCATTTGTTTACCTTAATTTAATTAATATAATCTAAAAAGCTCATGTATTGTTTTAACATCTTACAGAATGACATGGTGAAACCTCTGTGTCTGTGCTTTGTAGGTTATCAACCTGACGGTTCAAACATTGGTTGATTAACTTGAAACCAACAAGTCTAAGTTGGTAAATAAAACTCAACGAAAGGTGAATCAAGAGTTGTCCCGGAGTGTCCTTTTGGAGTGGAACTAGAGTGGAACTTAACAGTTGATAACCAACGGAGCAGCCTGGAGTGGAAGATAAAGGGCTTCATACCAGATAAGCTGTGGACGGAAAAAGGAAATAAAGATGGCTGAAGAGGTCTTGGGGAAGACTGTCAAACTACTGAAGCAGGAGAGGACCATTGCAAAGAGCAGCTTCACCAAACTGGCCAACTTCATTTCAAGGGGAGCAAACACCATGCTGAGAGCTGAATTAAAGGAGGAATTTGGAAAACTTTCAGACCGGTTCAGGTCAGTGCTTGATTCTAATGAGGACTACAGGATCGGACTGGATGCTGACGTCAAGGCGGCGGATAATGAAGCAGAACTTGATAAGCAGCAAGAAACTGACATAAAGACAACCATAAAAGATGCAGAAATTAAAATGGAGGAAGTAAGGGACATTGTACAAACTAACATGTGGGGAAGATATGGAAAGAACGAACTTAGAACATCGATTCTTGAAGCAGAAGAAGCAATTGATGAAGCTGACAGAGTTCAAGTCAGAAGTGACAATCTAGAAGGCTATGAAGGTCACCTCACCTTATTGGAAGAAAAGATAAACGCAGCCATCTCAGCAATGTCTGAGTGGGAGAGATGGATCCCCGAATCATCAAAAGATGAACTGGCTGGGAGACTTAAAGAACTGAGAGCAACCCACAACAGGCTACAATTGAGAAAAGCAGAGTTTGCCATATCAAGGAGGCTGGCTGATCAAGGCACAAGTGGGAAACCTGTCCAACCACCACCACCTGTTGTGAAGATAAAACCAACTACTCTGCCTGTCTTCCAGGGAAGTAAGAGAGAGTTCCACAGGTGGAGAAAGGACTGGGAGAGCCTGCAAAGGCAGGGGGAGCCCACTGGCTCACCTGAAGTTCTGAAGATTCAGCTTCTGGAGAGTGTGAGCGAGACCATTGCAAAAGAATTAAGACTTTCAACCTATACAACAGCAGCTGACATGTTCAGGGTCCTGGACAATAGATACGGCAACAAGTCCACCATTACAGTTGAAATCCTCGAAGAACTAGAGAATATGCCTCCAGTGAAGGGGAACCAGCCGAGGAAAGTCATTGACCTGATTCAATCTGTGGAGAAGGCACTGGCAGATCTGACAGAGCTGGGGAACGTGGGAGCCATGAAAAATCCATTAGTCATCAAGTCCATTGAAAGCAAGTTACCCGACTTCATAAAAAGAGACTGGCTAATGTTCCTGGTCAACCCTGAAAATAATGTCACTGCAGATACTCACTTTGACATGCTCTTGAAATTCCTGAAGAATCAAGAAGAGATACTGGAGAGACTTGAACAACTTAAAATTGTGGACAAGATAGACAAGCCAGAGAAAAGGCATGAAAGAAAGACTGCATCAACCAGAGCTACAAAGAAAGAAGTTGATGAGGGCTGTGGTGTCTGTGGTGATCGTGGACACAGCAAAAAGGTCTTCTTCTGCAAGAAATTTAAAGCTTTGAAACTGTCCGAAAAGAAGTCTGTTCTAAAGAAACTGGGAGCATGCAGCAAATGCTTAGGGTACCATGATGATGACGGATACTGCAGGGAAAATTTTTTATGCAGGAATACAGACTGCAAAACGGGAGGAACTGGTCCAGACCACCATTATTTCCTGTGCCCAAAAACTGAATCCAGAAGAGGAGAAGGGGGTAAAGGTGGAAGAGATGAAAGAAGTAAAGGGAAGTTCACAGAGGAACAGGAGAAGTTCTTGTCACAACTTTCCCCAGAACTAGCAGAGCAATGTCGAAAGGCATTCACTAACAGGTCCTCAGTGACACTCAAAACAGCAGGCCAGTCTGAGCTACTGAAGAAGAATGGGCTGATTGAACTTCCAGTGATCATGATGCTGATGCAGGTGACGGCGAACGCAGGTCAAAAGATTGGTACCCTCATTGACCTAGCATCTGACACCAATTACATAACCCACAAAGCTGCTGAAAGATTGGGCCTGAGGAGTGAAGAGATAACCCTGGTCATACATGGGGTTGGTGGAATGACTATGCGAGTCAATACAAGAAGGTACCTCCTAAAGGTCAGAGTCAAGACTCCAAAAGGGACTGAAAGAGCACATCAACTAGTCTGCTATGGCCTGGATGAAATTGCTAAGGTATATCAAACAATTCAGCCTGAGAAGTTAAAAAGATTCTTCCCAGATGTCCAGCTCGAAGACCTGAAGAGACCAGCCGAAGTCGAGCTTCTCATAAGCCACCGTGAGGGAAGACTTGCACCTCAAAGAGTCAAAGTCATCGGAGACCTTGTTTTGTGGGAAAGCCCATTGGGGAAAACAGTGGGCGGAGCCCATCCTGACTTATTTGAAGAAGTGGAGGTGGCAGCATATGAGTCAAGAACCCATTTCGCTCGCTCCATGCGAACCGCTGCTGTCAGATATCAGGAGATCACAGTTCCAACAACCAAACCAGGCTGGCAACTGCAGGAAGATGCGCTGTCCAAATTTACATCTGCCAGTAACCGTGGGTTCCTTGAGTGGTGGCACTGGGACAGCATCGGAGCCGCATGCGAACCAAGGTGTGGAGGATGTCGATGTGGAAACTGCTCACCAGGAGGAAGAGACATGACCTTAGTAGAGGAGAGGGAGCTTGAGATCATTAAAGGAGGCCTCACCTACAAGGAAAAGGATGCTCACACACCTACACCACACTGGGATGCAAAGTATCCTTGGACTGAATGTCCTACATCTCTCCCTGAAAACAAAAGGGCAGTCCAGGCTTGCTTCTTAAGGATGGAAAAGCAACTAAGCAAGGAACCAGAATGGAAAGTCGCTTATGCAACCCAAATCCATGAAATGGTCGAAAGAGGTGTAGCCATGAAACTCACCAGTGAAGTCATGGAGAAGTGGACGGGACCAGTGTGGTATGTCAGCCACTTGGTGGCGCCTAACCCTCATTCAGTGACAACACCAGTTCGCATTGTCTGGAACAGTAGCCAGAAATACAAAGGGGTAAGCATGAATGATCTTCTTCTAAAGGGACCAGATGTCCTTAACCCCATCAGAGCCATCCTACTAAGATTTAGAGAAGGCGTGCATGCAGCTCTAGGAGACGTAAAGAAGATGTATAACTCTGTCTGGTTGGAGGAGCGTGAGATGCATCTACACAGATTCCTGTGGAGAGACAGCCCAGAAAAGGAGATCTGTGAATACGCAATCACCAGAGTTAACATCGGTGACAAACCCGCTGGTTGCATTGCACAGTTGGCTATGAGGGAGACTGCGAACCTGCCCAAATTCACTCACTTGGTGGATGAACGAAGAGTTATCGAAGAAGACAGTTATGTGGATGACCTCTTAACCTCCCACAATGACCTGCACAGACTTGACAACATCACAGCAAATGTTGAAGAGATTCTAAAAGCTGGAGGCTTCTTCCTTAAACCATGGGTCCGGTCAGGGCAAAGTGGGAGGAAAGGAGCTGAAGCTGATGTCCTAAGCCAGGAGCAAAGGAAAACCTTAATTCTTCCAAACCAAATGAGGGAAGGGGACAACAAAGCCTTGGGCATTGGCTACCAAGTGGATGAGGACAAGCTCTACATGCTGACCGCTGTGAACTTTTCTAAAAGGAAGAAGAAAATGCGAGTTGGCAAAGATCTTCTCGAAGAGGAGGTGAGAACTGAAACACCTAACCCACTGACTAGAAGAGCTCTCTTAAGCCAAGTTGCTGCACTGTATGACCCAATTGGCCTAGTTGCACCGGTCAAGCAGAAAGGAGCGATTCTTGTTCGTAAAGCATTTCAAAAAGGAGGGGGTGGCAAACTGACCCAAGAAACCTGGGATCAACCTCTCTCAGAAGGCCTCAGAGAAGAAGCTATACAGCTTTTCGAAGAATATGTGCAGCTTGGTCGAGTGAAATTCCACAGGAGCCTCACACCATCTGACTGGAAAGGTAAACCTTGGGGCATCACATTCTCTGATGGAAGTGACAAAACATACGGAGCTGTCATGTACTTAAGATGGGAAACAACTCAAGGCATTGAAGTCCGGTTAGTGGAAGCCAAAGCCAAACTCACACCCCTGGATCAAAAGGGAGATGCTGTGAAGGCAGAAATATGTGGCGCAGTCTTTGCAGCTAGGATCAGGAAGTACGTGGAGAAGCATGCACGATTGAAGATTGAGAGATGGTTCCATCTACTGGACAGTCAAACAATCCTAGGAGCCATTCAGCGAGACAATTATGGATACCAAACCTTCTTCGCAAACAGAGTAGGTGAAATCCAGAAGGCTGGGCCAGTGCAAGACTGGTGGTGGATTCGTGGAGATCTAAATATAGCTGACATTATAACAAGAGGAGGCACTCCTGACGATTTGAAGGAGTTCCACATGGCAAAATGGACCAGAGTTCCTGATGTGGCCAGTGGAGGAGTGGCCTATTCATTCAGCTGGAGAAGTTGCAGCCCAGGCCAGGGAGAGTGTAAACAAGCTTCAAACCAAGGCATTTTCAGCTGTACTGACCAGAGCTCAAGCCAAAATGAGTCAACAGAATGAAGATCCACTAACCACTCAGGAAAGTCCTTGTCAAGAGGGAAAATCCACTCTGCCAAGAATGAGGCCCACTGGCTGGGTTAGACATCTCGTGAACATAACACGGTTCAGTAGTCTGACCAAACTGAAGAGAGTAATTGCCTGGATCCGTCGAGCTGCCGAGCAGTGGCTGAAGAGGATTTCAAACCCAAAACGGCCAAAGTGGGACGCAACAACACCCAAGCTGGCTGGATTGACCAGCAAAGAGCTTGAGGATGCATGTGACGACCTCTTACTAGCAGCTCAAGTCGGTGTAACTTTTCCAGAAACAACTCTCAGCAGATTAGCAGTATACAAAGATGTGAACACTGGGCTCCTACTTTGTGGTGGTAGAATCCAGATGTTCAATGAGGAGAAGACTGCCGTGCCAGTTCTGCCATTTGAAGCATGGGTGTCTACTCTGCTGGCACGAGAATCCCATGAAGTTAACCATGAGGGTGTAGCAGCAACCCTTCTCCGGATGAGGAAGACAGCCTGGGTAATAAAAGGCCGGAGAATTGCCAAGAAGATGGTTGACAGTTGTGTGAGCTGCAGGAAGAACAGGGCGAAGCAGTGTCAACAAATAATGGCGCATTTGCCTCCAGAGCGAACAGGCCCAGCTGCTCCTTTCGAATTCACCACCTTGGATCTGTTCGGTCCATATGAAGTGAAAGATGAAGTTAAGAAAACAACCAGACTCAAGGTATGGGGAATTGTCTTCTGTTGCATGGCCTCCCGTGCCATACACACTGACGTGGTAAGTGACCAGTCATCTGAAGGTTTCCTGCTGGCCTACCAAAGATTCACGTCACTGAGAGGGCACCCCAGGAAACTTTGGTCAGACCCCGGTACTAACTTTGTTGGAGCCAAACCTGCTCTGGAGAAGCTATACAAATTCTTTGACCAACTGGACAGGTCTCAAGTTGAAGACCTATCTGCCAAGCATGGAACGGAATGGTCTTGGAAGATCCACCCCTCAGATTCTCCGCATAGAAATGGTGCAGCAGAGGCGGCTGTCAGAATAGTGAAGCGGGCTCTAAGCAACCTTGGTGGAGATGGTGTTTTCACCTGGGGTGAATTCCAAACCTTTCTCTTCATGGCAGCCAACCTTGCTAACGAAAGACCTATTGACGCCAGGACTCAAAGTAGGGAAGACTGTGTAGAGTACATTACCCCAAATTCTCTGCTTTTAGGGCGTGCAAACCCAAAGGGAGACCCTGGAGACTTCCAGTTCGATGGCTATCCATATAAAAGGCTTAAAAGTATCCAAACAGAAGTCAGCAAGTTCTGGAAGAAGTGGAGCCAATTGGCTGGACCAAACCTGTTTGTACGGAACAAATGGCACACTAAAGAGCGAAATGTTGCTGTTGGAGATGTGGTCTGGTTGGCTGACCAAAATGCTCTGAGAGGACAGTACAGACTGGCCAGAGTTGTCAGCGTCAACACTGACAACAAAGGCATTGTAAGAGATGTGCTTGTGAGGACCTTTCCCAGCTATCCTGTTCCCATCAGAAAGGCAGCTGGAAAGGAGCCGGCCGCAGGATCCAACAGGGTTAAACATAAAATCCCGGCCACAACCCTTCATAGAGATGTAAGGCGCCTTGTCATTCTGATTCCCATTGAAGAACAAGAGTGACGGACTGGTGTGACCTCATTGGGTTTGAGAAACCATGAGCTCAAGTGGGAGGTGTTGGGTTATAACTGAACAGTTGAAGGTCTAAGGTTGCCACCACCGTCAAACTACATTTCCCATAATGCACCAACAAAATGGCTGCTGATCACAAATGAAAACACCTGAACAGGAATGGTAGCTCAGTCTTCAAACAAGCCAAGGAACAGCACAGCAAGCTCTACTCAAGAGTTTACTCCAAAGACACCAATGGTTGGTAAATGTTATTAGGTTATATTAGTTAAAAAGAACTAAAATGCAAAAGCTTTCATTTTGATTTGATTGTCTGTTTGACGTTTGATTGTCTTTATTACATTTGATGTTTAACTGTTCTGTTGTTTGAAGCGAGCATTTAATGAAATTTATTATTTGATTTAACTTAATTCACTAGATTAATTTTATTAATTCATTTGAAATACTTAGAATGGTTCATTTGTTTACCTTAATTTAATTAATATAATCTAAAAAGCTCATGTATTGTTTTAACATCTTACAGAATGACATGGTGAAACCTCTGTGTCTGTGCTTTGTAGGTTATCAACCTGACGGTTCAAACATTGGTTGATTAACTTGAAACCAACAAGTCTAAGTTGGTAAATAAAACTCAACGAAAGGTGAATCAAGAGTTGTCCCGGAGTGTCCTTTTGGAGTGGAACTAGAGTGGAACTTAACATTATCTTTCTGCTGTATCTGTCAATTGCTCCGTGAACCACTATTCTCCAGCTATGCAGTACACAATTAAGACATTTAGGCAAAGTTGTGTCCACAAGATTACCATAGTAGTACTAACAAAATCAGCATTTAGATCTTTACAGACAATACTTACTGAATTAACCTGTGATTGCCATCTATATGCCATAGTGACAATGGGGAGTCTAGACTCACAAACCCCTTAACGTACCTCAAACCCACACTGCAAAGAAACCCAGTCACTTTTTTGTATCCAGATTCTAGAAATTCAGTTATGAAGTCGGATATCATTTTTTGCAGATCATCTTGACATATCGGACTGTAGATGCTATGGATGGACAAATCATATTCAGACATTCGTCTTCTGGCTGTTTTTAAACTTACACCCAACATGTTTGACATTTGTGGAATTGTAAAATTGAACTGCAACAGAAATTCCAATTGCATGTGTGTAATATTAATTTTGGGTCGTCCTCTTTTATCAGTGGAAACTGTTCCTGCTTCAAAGCAATTGATGGCACAGTTTGGCTGCGCACTCAAAATGTCTAAAACTTTGCACAAGTTGTCAAGCACTTGCTCTGACTCTTCTGAATCAATACTTTGAAAGCATCTGATCAGGCATTTGCTCCAGCCTGAAGAAGTAGTCATAATCAGTGTGTGGAAAAGTTGCATTGATTAGGCGAAGGGCTGCATTTTCTAAAGTATCTGCAGCATTCTGAAGAAACGCTGGTAGTATAGGCCTACCAAGGAAACTACAACAGAAAAGATAAATATGAGATAATACATGCCACCATAAAGCTTTACTTAATGTAAAGCAAGCTAGCTATTCCCTGCAAGGTACAAAGGATAAAAAAACAATAAGAATACAATGCATTACTTTGCATGCCTTTTACCAATTTATTAAACTGAAAAATGTGCATTACACTCAAGCTAACATGACCTAAATAGCCAAATCTGTTGTTTGCTGAAATAACAATCAAAATAAGTACAGTATGTGTTATTTCATTGGTATGGGGTATATATTATTTTGTACATAATCGTTTGGAAGAAAAGGAGTCACTACTGCCAATTTTACCGTGCGTTCGTTCCCTCCTCTATCGCGGCATTTTTTTTTATTTACGTTGCACGTTGCTGCAAGCAGCAAAATTGGAAGGAAAGTGAGAATTGAAATGTTTGACATTTTTATTTAATTTTAAAATGAGGTATTAAGAGCAGATACTATTTATGTGATTCAGTTATTTATTGCATACGGAAAATTCTACATTCATAAGAAAAACTTATGATCTTAACCCAATAATCTCCATTTTTAAAAATAAGATTAAGCAGTATCGCACAACTTTAGTTAAGTGTAAAAACAAGAATGCTGCCAAAACTTGTAAAATTGTGTAAGAATTTGTTTTTTTTAGGTATTTTTCCCTCTCTCCCTCTCTTCTCATCCCTGGCTTCGTTACTGTTTTATGTATTGCATGACAGTTCCTTTGTTGATATGTTATAATATTGTTTATTATTAATTTAAAAAATAAATCCTCAGCAAGCGAGACTTCATGTAGACTTTGTAGAGTATGCGTGAATGCCGCAAGAGCATCCTCAGCAAGCGAGATTTAATGTAGAGTATGTGTGACTTCATTCCAAATGTACTTTTTAACTTCAGGAAAAGTAGGTTTGTGTCGCATGTTCATAATCACCGAGAGCCACTTCATTCTGCATGCTCGTGTAATGTAAGCATGTCTTCAAGTACAATGTGCACCTTAATAAACATGCCAACGACCCCTCCGTAAACTCTGCAGTAATAAGATCCATCAAATAAATGTTGACAATACATTCACACGGTCAAAGCTCAATCTATCTCAAAAGGATCAAGGGTCAAGGGTTTTGCTACCAGTATACGGCGCTGCTTCAATTCTGGAAGTGTCTCAAAAATTCCTCCCCCATACAATACGTACCAAAGCGTTCGCGACGGCGGAGGACCAGTGCTAAAATCGTATACATTCCCCGAATTACTGGGAAAACAACTAAATCTCCACTGGTTTCCTTCTCCGCCACACGCCTCAAACACCCCGCGCACGGATGACGTCGAAGTGACTGAATGTCGTTTGGGGCGGCGCGTGAGTGAAATTGCTGTTTCCACAGTCCGTGTTCACTGCGGAGCGGGACTTGGTGAGTATCCCTCCATCCCCCCGTTTTCCTAATAATAATTATTATGATTATTGTTGATTGTGTATTTCCCAGTATATTTTTATTTTCTGTATTTTATCTCCGTTCGCGGAGATTCCTTTTTGAGCTGAAACGGTTACTAATATGGGGTTTTCTGCGAAAATAAGCTCGCTGATTTCCTTTTTTTCGTGATTTTACTGACTGTCGGCTAGTTTCTCGGGTCACCTTAGCGGTTTATGTATGTGTTTTCGCATATTTATCCTATTACTGAGATATTTGTGGTTAGCATCGAGTCCCTGTGTGCGGCTGCTCGATGCATGTTTCCTGATATTGCAGGCTAGGCCCGCTAGGTAGCTAGTTAGCCGCGTTAGCAAGTAAACATTATGTGAACGAGAAATCAAATTAGGAATTTATTGTTTAACCTACGCGTTAAATTAATTTACACTAATTCATAATTTAGTGTACTTTTATTTCTTTTTCGCCCGTAGACATTCTGATCGTCTCCCATTTTCTAATTTAGGGTGGTTTCATTGTTTGACTTGCCGGCTCATATTTCGTTTTTCAACCTTTGTGTTTTAAATGTTGTTAAATATAACATTTGACGCATGGTAAACGGTGTATATGTACAGTGTTTGTTTGAGACATTTCGGCATTTAAAAACCGTCCGTGTGGTTTTGGTTAATTTTCCGAGGCGAGCTTCATATAAGCAGACAAAGAGCCATGACTGGTCTGCTACACCGGGCCTCCCTCTCGCCTTTCCTTCCTTCCTCCCTCCTCTTCCTCGGAGCCATACGCGCCCCCTCCCTGTTACCGTGTTCAGCTCGCCCAGCCTACATCACAACGTGTCCGTACGGCCTGGTTGCTTGGACCTTCAGCGGCGAAGAAGCCCCTTGATAATGTGGACAAAAGAGCCGCCGGGATCGCCCTTTCCAGATGTGTGTGTTGGATTAGTTCAGTATTTAAAATGATTTTGTGGTATAGGTGGAGACTGAGGTCCTTGCAGATGAAGCCCCGCCGGTGTTGTAAACTGCGGGTAACCATTTTGAGTGGATAGATCTTAATCGTGGGCATACGCACTTAGTAGCTTAACGTATTTGTTGCAGGTTCAGGGCTGTCTACCTGACGTGATATTTTTTGCTGTTTATATGTCTTGAATTAAAAGAATCTGAAAATTACAATTAGTTATCTATTCATGTATTTCTGCCCATCACTAAGGGGTCAGTGGAGGTCAGGGATGCTAGATTGGTTTAGAAATTTCTGCATAAAAACCTAGCTACATATCTGTCAAGTATTAAATTCTGTGATTCCCCTGTACAAAAAATTGGCACAGATATGCCAAGTTCAGTATTTAATTATGAAAACTATCTGAAAGCAAAACTTGAAAAGAGCAACACCATTATTAGCCACTTAGATCTAAGTGACTTGCGTTTTGACTTTTCTGCAGTTTTTGCAGGTGAAGCATAACCTAGCAGTTAAAACATAACATTTTTGATCTAAACGTCTTGCCATAGATTTTAAATCTAACATTATTTGTTTAACTGCAAACAGAAGTGCCTCTCCTAGTTAATTTAACTTATGTCGTTCATGGTACATGCCTCATTATTTGGCAACATCTTTGCTTGTATCTCAAATAGTGCTGCTTTTCTAAGGCACTTTCCCACCAAAGTTCAGGAACCTAGTTTCTTGTTCTGAGTTTCTGGATTGTCTCGACAGGAAGCTTTCGTGGTTCCTGGCCACTTATGTCACTTTCTCACCCCACATCAGCAACTGTCACCTTTATGCTAAATAATCATGCGATAGTTTGTAAATTTGAGGCATGATGATTTACAAAACTACACCGCCACCCAAATCAATGGAAGATGAACAGGTTTTTTTGTTAGTTATTGGGGACCACAAATCACGTATTATCTATATTTTATCTATATGACCCACAACATGTTTTTGTAATTCATTATTGATCTGAAAAGTACCTACTCCAGAATAGGGACTATAACAAGGTTCAGGGTCAGTCTTCAAGAAATTATAGTCGGGTTGAGTTCCTGAAGTGGAAAGCCAACAGAAGTTCCTGGTCCCTGCAGTGGGAAAGAATCTGTACATAGTATAGGAAGCATTTCAACGTGCCTTTTTTCTTCTAAAAGGGTTTGTTCATTGCAGAACCAATGACTGGAATAGTCTGATATCTTCCATCCATCAGTCAAGATGTCAAGTAAGAAACCATTTCAGCACATGCTTTTTTTAAATGTATCAATAGAAATCTATAGATGATCACCACCATTTTTACTGTACATATGGATGTGTCTCCCTTTTCTGTGTCTGTGTGTGTTTGCGTCTCCCACCATCTTAATATCTACCTGGTATTGTATCTTGCTTATAAAAACGAGGTCTGTCAGTCTGTATTTTAAAAATTAATGTTGATCGTCAGTGTGTACTTGGGTTATATTAAAAGTATTCTTCTGTGACATTTGACTACATGGGAATATGGAAAATGTCAATACAAACATTAATACTGTAGTTAACATGAGAAATGAGTTTTCATACTTCTACGTTGGAATTTTTTAGTAGTGATATGTCTGTTCTGCCTGACATGGGATTCAAACCATCAAAGTCTAATTTTAGGGATGGTGGCCTGATTGGCTAACCCACGCAGAGCCCATTTTAAAAAATATTTATTTTGTTGCTGTAAATGGGAGGGCTTCAGTTTTATGAACATGTGACTTAGCTTGAAATGCACTGGAAATCTCGATCGCTAATTTAGGAATGAGCTGTTTTTCCACTGAAGTTGGAACAAAAATATTGGGTTTGTGTATGAAATTGATGCACAGAAAAACTTCCTCATTCTGAACACAAGAACATTTTTGACCTGTCTTTAGTAATTTAAGCAGTTTTAAGATGGTAACATTTGTAATTCCCATGAAAACTAATTTCAGTCTCATAGTACCTGTGCATTTCTGCATGCCAGGAATGACATGAGTTTAGGAATTTCCATAGATTTACAGCTTGTTTCACATTGTAATGTTATGGATTGCCACTGATTGTGCTGAACATACTGGGATCCAGATTTGGAAAGCAGTGTTAGCCCCTTCTCCTGTAGTTACGCCTACTTAAGGCCTTCTTGCTTTGTCATTAATATCTAAACAATTTTCCTTGCAGAAAGGCCATCATACGCACCCCCCCCTGCCCCTGCCCCCACAACAGTAAGTATCAGACATTGCAGTGAAGATTAATAGTTTTAGTAGCATCTGCTCAGGTTCTAAAATGGAATTGTTATAACTACCCCTTCCAATATACAAAGATGTAAATAGTGCACTATCTTAGGATATTTCCGTGCAAGGATTGTGAATTTAAACTGTATCATTGCTGCTTTCAGTATTTGCTTGTTGCTTTTGCATGACTGTATGCAAACATTTTATTCTTTTTTTTTTGTTTGCTACTTTTTCATTAGTTTTTGTTTGATTTGTTTACCTTCTCTGTTTCATTTCTCATTCGTATTTTTGTCTCATTTGTTTCCATCAGCAAATGCCCAACACCCCAGGGTTTGTGGGGTACAACCCATACAGCCATCTGGCCTACAACAACTACAGGCTGGGAGGGAACCCAGGCAGCAACAGCCGGGTAACGGTAGGACCAATGGAGGGAAAAATAAAATGAGGAAGAATCCCCAAACTAGGCCAAGCGAGCTATAACCCACAGACCTTTATGCCCCCAAGCCAGTAAAACCTAAGCTACGTGAGAGAACTTGCAAAATGACTGACTAGTTTTCAGTTACCGGTTTTAAATGAATTGGCTGTTTTTTTAAGCAGTTTTTCCATATATTGTAGAAGTTTTTATGGTAGTTTTAAATTTAGTGGTTATTGCAGAAGTCTCTTGTACTGTTAACACCAACAACATGCGGAAACATTCTAGACCCCTCCATTGCCCTTATCCTGGTGCATAATCTGTCCAATGTCTGTCTGTACCTGTGTGACTTCTGCCTCTGGGCTCCAGTACCACAGATAACCCAAGCAACCCCATGCCCTGTGTGTTTGTGGCACCTTAAGCTTGTTGCTTGGACTGATTTTTGGCTGCATCATGCAGTTCCACCCCTGCATGTAGATAGTGGTTGGAACTGGTTTATTAAACCTGTGTGCCATGAGTGTATTGAGGATATACTTATTTTTTTCCTCACAGCACACAGGATAGTAAAGTAAGCTTTCATGCCAGTTGGGCTATGGTAGTGATTTAAAATTTTACCAAAGGAATCCATTTTTCTCGCCAAGGAAATCTTTACAGGCAGCTATTTTCAGTGCCCTTTATCATCTCATCCACATTTTTCCCCCCATAATATACTAATTTACCATCTGACATTCTGTTCTATTGTTGTACTAGATACGTTCACCTAACTAGTACTTTGTTTTTTTTTAGAACTCATCAGGAATTGCAATTCCAAAGCCGCCAAAGCCCCCAGACAAGCCCCTGATGCCATATATGCGATACAGTAGAAAAGTAAGTGTTTCACATGAGATTTGTTAATCTTTCTCGGAGGACAACTTGAAATGCCAATTGTAAACAGTCTCCTGAAATTACTTGTAAAAACCACAGAGCCACCAGGACCTGCTTGCCTCATGGGAAGTAGGCACAGTGTTCTGGTTGGGTCTGGTTGTAGATGTACTATTCCATACAGTGATACATCACACAATACTAAATCCGAATGGATCATGAGTGCTTTGCTCTGATCCAGTTTTCTAAGAGGCTTAGCTCTTTGTGATTTTGATTTTAAAAGACTCAAAACAAGTATGTTAATTAGGTAAATTATTCATTGGCATTTTGTATTTACCCCCAAGTTTCACATGTCAATTCTCTCTGAAATAGGTTACAAGTGATTTGTTTAGAACAGATTAATCATCAAATTTGAAGTAAACTGAAATACTGAAGTTCCTCCATGATTCTGTTGACACTCTGTGTTAGAGAAGCATGGGGGATTTGCAAAAAGTATTTGAGTGGTATTCATAAGCCTCTTATAAAAACTGTTGAATTACTTGTATTTAGTCTTTAAATTTATGGAATATTCATGGGCCGAGTGAAGGTGTAACGTGGACCAGATCTGGGCTGTGGATTGCTGATAAGATACCCTGATGGTGTACTGCATTTTCTGCTTTCTTGCAGCTTATTTGCAAAACATGGCATTCATACAACTTAACATGTAATTGGTTGCAGCCATGTTGCATTGTTGTAGGAGCTTTGAGAAGTCCCCTGGCCTGCTAGGTTAAATTTTATTGTAATTGCAATGAGAGCATGAGGCAAATTTTTCAGGGATAAAAATGAATAAACTGAAATTTAAACATGATTGCTCCCATAAACACAGATACTGATCATGTAAGATGACCTGTATCAAGAATCAGCATCTGTAAACCAATCAATTGGTCAGATTGTACATGATTTAAATATCCATGAAGGTAGGTGTGTAGCTTACTTTTGTTACCCTAAAGCTTTTTTCTGATTCCTTTACTGGGGATTCAAAGAACTAGTTGAAGCCATTTGACCTCCTCTGGTTTGTGACCTCCCTGCTCAGCATTATCGACCCCCCCACCCCACCCCACGTCCATGTCTGGTTCTCATCACCAGGTTTGGGACCAAGTAAAAGCCTCCAATCCAGATCTGAAGCTATGGGAAATTGGGAAGATTATCGGTGGCATGTGGAGAGACCTCACTGATGAGGAGAAACAGGAATACTTGAATGAATACGAAGCAGAGAAGGTTGGTTTTACAGGCTGTTGGCGGGTTGGTTTGACTCTGGGGTGGGTACCCCACAGAAATGACCAGGGCTGTGTCTCGTGCAGTCGCCTGTCTCTCCAGTCAACATCGCTGTTCAGTAGAATAGTCAAGTTTTTTCAAATTGTGGATTAAATAATTTGCTTACGAGGTCACAAAAAACACACCGTTCTCCCAAAGTTTGAGGAAGTCTCCCTTTGTGTCTCTGTTAATGACACTGTTTAAAAAAAAGAGAGTGAGAAAGAACACGATGGACTTCAGTAGGGAGTTCAGTCATGCTTTTTTACCCTGCACCATGGCTTTTATTTGGTTTATGATGCTGGGGGTACATCAACATTAAGGGCATTTCCATAGCAGGATTTTAATCTCCAGTGACGCTGTGGGGTGGGTGAGGGAGTACTGGTGTGCCGGACTATTTCTTTGGAAACCGACTGGGAGTGTAGCTTGAGCCTAAAACCTGCTATGGAAAGCACTGCAGATGTTAAGACGCATCACATTCTGTATGGTGTCCTCAAGAATTTCGTCCAGCTTGCATGTTTTGTCTGTCGCCGTGTGTCCCATGTATTTATGTGCTTTGGTGTTGTTTCTGATTGCATTGTCACTCCCCTTTTCAGATAGAGTATAATGAGAACATGAAAGCCTACCACAACTCCCCGGCCTATCTGGCCTATGTCAACGCTAAGAGTCGTGCCGAGGCTGCCCTGGAGGAGGAGAGCCGGCAGCGTCAGTCTCGCCTTGACAAAGGAGAGCCCTATATGAGTATCCAGCCTGCCGAGGATCCTGATGGTAAGCATATAAGAGTGGAGTCAGCTCTTCAGCTTCAGTTGCTTCTATAATCATTTGGTTTTTGCAAGCCGTGTAATCTACAGAAATTACTAGGTTATTGCTGGTTTTGTGCATGCAGTATAGGTGATTCAACATATCTGATAATGTGAAAACATTGACGTTTTACAGGTTTAGCAGGACATACAATAAGGATACCCTGCAAATACTTTAGAGTAGGAATTCTTGAGCATGTTTTTTCCGCAAATGAAGGGTGCATAGGGTGTACATGACTAGTAGGCAATATCCTTTTCCTGTATAAAGTGATGCATGCGTCAATTTGTTGTTGCAGAGCAGGTCCGTATTTATGTACATTCGTACTGTTAGGGCAAATTTTGTGGTAGAATGCACTGATTTCATAACAGCGTGAATGTGCATAAATACACATTTGCACTATGACAAGAAAGTTGCCTTGTATATCATTTATACCGTGAATGCATACTTCCATACCAGTTATGTGCACCACTGCATATGGGGGATTTAACATTTCTCACATTGCACCTAATTATTAGTGTTGTTTTTTTTCCATAAGAAATTTACAAATGAGAGTAGGCCATTTGGCCCATCAAGCTCATTTGAGAACTCAACTAATAGCTCAGAGTTGTTTAAATCTTATCTAGCTCTGGTTTAAAGGAACCCATGGATTTAGCGTGCACTACACTACAGCAGGACTGTTCCATACTCTACATGCGATGTGGCCTTTTTTAATTGCTTCCCCTTACTGGCGAGTGGGACATGGAAGCATTAACATACACACTGAGGTCTTTCTCATAATCAGCTGCCCTTTTTCCCCAGTGGAACCCATAAAAACTCTGTACTTTCATTTCTACTCTCTGCATGGATTACTTTACATTTATCTACATTACATATTATCTGCTTGGATTCCACATTATCTGCTCTTCCTTATCCACTCCTACCTTCAAGGACTAATGGATTCGTCGTGTACCAGTTGGTTGCATCATTTGTCATTACAAACAATGGCCAGTTGAAAAGACAATAAAATAAGAGTATTAAGACCAAACAGATAAAACTTTCACAAAATGTCAGGAGGCGCAACCAAAAAGCTTACTTCACAAAAAGTGTCTACACTGCATCAGACATTAATTCCTATTGTGATCCTACTGAGTCAAAACCCAAGGAATAAAGGTGGGTCTTAAGATGAGATTTAAAAACAGGCAGTGTACGTGCCAACCTAATATGCAGAGGCAACTTCCAGAGGTTGAGGGCTACAACTGTGCTCCCCTGTGCTTCAACCTTGATTTAGGGGGCAACAAGTAGCACCTGCTTGTAGGAGTTTTACCAAGTCATCTGATTGGCTGGTTCCTCCTCTGGTTGCTTCGACCCACCACTTCTATTGGTAATCTCTCTCTGAACCAGTCATTTTTCATTTTTGCCCTCAGAACAGTAAAACTCCCATGAGCGCAGCAACTGCTCAGCAGACCTGAGTGACCTTGATGGGATGTATAGGTGTAAAAGGTCAGAGTGATGGGTTGGAGAGAGTGCATTAATCTTAAAATCAGTCTTAATACATACACGGAGCCAGTGAAAGGTCGTTAGCATGAGGGAAATGTGCTGTCGCATGTGTGTCCGTGTTAAGATAAGCTGTGGCATTCTGGGCCAGCTGTAAATGTGAGACGGAGGCCTGCCTAACACCTGCATAGGGGGCATTACGGTAGTCAAATCGGACGAGATAAAAGCCATTTTTATCAGATTATCCATAAGATACCTGCTATATCTTTAGCTGGGGTGCTGCTGCCTTTGAATATTTATCAACATCTAAAATCAGCTGGCAATACTGACCCATATTGACACATTAGACTGATGCCAGCATCATAGTTTTTTTAATAAGCATCTAATGATGTAGTCATGTTAATCAGTATAGCTCTAAAGAGATGTTATGTTTCTCTTGCATGTAATTAATGCTTAAATGCCTGCACACCCAGCAAAAGTCACACTCTGTGCACAGTGTGTAATGTGGTCAAGCCGTGGCAGGTATGGCTGAACTTTCATGTGTGTTTTTAAACAGAGAGGATGACGCTTTTATTTTTGAAATTGCAGTGTGTGCTTTTTGTGTGTGGTAATTTGATCACGTGGATCTTCTATCTATTAAAATTAAAACATTTAACAAAGAAAGCATTACATTTTAAATGATTTTTTTGTGACGGTTCAGAAAATCTCTATGAAGTCCAATAACAGATGAACTCTCCTATGTGATGTTTTTGGTTTCACCTTGCTTTGCCCTGCGGCTGTATGGTGCCTACTGTCTGTTCAGGTTTGTATTAAGAAATCTAGAGTATGTACACTCCACATTCTTTTATTTCACATATCTGCTCTAAAATCCATTTTATGTCTGTAGAATTACTATGTTAAATTGCTTTTTAGTTATAGATTAAAATACACAGGGTGGAACGTGGAACTCTGCAGGGCGAATAAGTATTGAAAACATTTTCAAATGCATACACTTTATACAGGGATTAGACAGTGAAACAAACACCTAGTTTTAGGCCACAATAATTTATTAGTATGGTATAGGGCCTCCTTTTGCCAACAATACTGCATCAGTTCTTTTTGGAACTACCTGACCAGGACACTCGTCTGATTGGTAACCGTTCTACGCTTAATGGAGTAGATGTGTAGTTTTTAGTAGCGGTGGCTACTGCTTGGCTTGGAATAATCCATCACAGTTTACACTGCTGTCTAGGGCTGGTGCTAACGACAATTTTTCTATGAATTAATCTGTCGACTCTTTCACAGATTCGGCGATTAATCTAAATGATTCTCTTCCTGAAAATAAAATTGATCAGTTTGTTTTATTTTGACAAAAACAAAATATTTGTCATTACACGGCTTCAGATAACGGGTGCCAGCTTTTCGGCACTGTGTGCTTTACTTACGCCCACAATTCAACCAACACATTAGTAGTATGTCTAAAATATCAATGAGATGTGTATTGTGATGCCCAATAGTTATGACAATCTGTAGAGTAAGCTCAGATTTTAGCCTAAACATTTTCTCAAACACTTATTCAACGGAAATTCTAAGGTAGCAGGAAACTTTATGGCTTTAATGAATCTATTTAACAGCTGTAAGATCAATAGACATTACAATTCTCCGTGTACTAATGGTAATTTAATAAACAGGAACAGGCGACATTTAAGCTGGTTTTGCCTCTTTTGACAGTCCATCATCCAGAATAGTACCTGCGCTCATGCATAGCACTACTGCCACTGTGGTATGCCATTGAGGTTTTGTGTAAACCATTTTTGTGGTGTTTTAATTTGAAGTACTCCCATAATTATATAGGGCGATTTAAAGGAAAATTGTTGCCTGAAATGAAATGAAGCATTTTAGAAATTCAATTCAATTCGGTTTATTTTTATATAGCGCTTTTCACAACACAGTTGTTCGAAAGCATTTTACAGGGTTGTGTTGATACATAAAACAGAAGTAGAGGGAGATACAGAACTGGGAAAAAAGGAAATATTTAATAAAGAAAGCCAGAAGACAATGGAGGAGAGAAACCAAAAACCTCTGGGGGTCCAAGGCCTAGACATAGAAAAAGGTGTTTTAGAGGCAGCATCACCTGAAGTGACGTGTCTAACCGCTTTCAGGTGCTTCCAGCTTTAGAGACGGAAGAGACTGGGGAGGCAGGTGGGCCCTTGGGCACTGAGGAGCCCCCTCCCCCCGGGAAGAGGGAGGTTGTGGTAGTAGGGGATTCAATTGTTAGAGGTGTAGACAGTTATGTATGTACCCGTGATAGAGGGTGCACATAGAGGATAAGATGCTATCATTGGCTTTTAAGTACCTGCTGATTTTAAATTCAAGCAGTGACTTCTTTTTGGCTGGGCAGTGTATTGTTTGAGACTACATTTTGGTTTCTATATTTTATTTCATGATAAAGTTCATATAAAGTCATTTAAGAATCGCAAAGTTCCGCATTACAAGAGTTAAATCTATGTCCTTAAAGACTATGTTCAAACCTAATGGCCTGCTATGACAGCTTTACTGATGTTTCCTTCAGCAATTTAGAGTGGATAGAGGTAGACTAATCTGCACGTACATCTGCATGTGCATGTGTAGACTATGACTTAACCTGTTAGTTACATTTGACTGTGAAGGAGGTTTAGTCGACAAAATATCCTGTAATTTTCATTGACTAAAACTAGATTAAAAAAAAACTAAATTCATATGACTAAAACTAAGTTGCTTTTTCATAAAAGGACTATGACTAAAACTAAATCAAAATACGAAGTATGCTGTCAAAATTCACACTGCTTGTCAGTTGGGGGTGCTAGAGTACAGTATGAGGTCCTTATGAATGTTTAGAAAGACTTCTGTTTTTGAATGCATGTTTGAGAGGATCAGTAACGCAATGGTTTCTGAATAAACACTGGGTTGCTTGAAAATTTTTTTTTTGATTGCCTCAACCAATAGCATATTCCTAAAGACAAATTATAGCAGTAAATAAGGCGGTTTTTAGTATTTTAGAGGTCTAGATGTGACTTTCTTAATGGTAAACATTAATTACAGATTTAAAGTTAAAATGCTGGTTTGTATAAATTTACTTGTACCATTTTCAAGCATTGAAAAGGTGATTGAATTGATCCTAGTAAAATGTAAAGTGTATTGAATTTAATAGCAGGGTTGGAACGATTATTCGACGTAATCGGCAATGTCAATAATAAAAATGCATCGACGTGGAATTTTAGTGTTGACGCGTTGTGTAAAACTGCGTGAATGTTTTAGAACTGCAATGTACTATGTGATAAGCTAAACGTATTGTAAGGGAAAGTACTTTATCCCCTCGGGAGCATGTTAACGCTGTCCTTTTAAGAATCGCGCAATAAAAGTCTGCTAAACAGTTAATGACGCTATTTCAGCTGTTTTATATTTTCTATTTGCTTATTCCGTCATGTAAGAGTGAGACATATGATTACGACTACTCTTACACACTAGCCTAAATCTTTCCTTGCTCACTGAAGTAAGCTTAACTATAAGCTACCTTTGCTAGTGTTTGTTAAACATGTTTCTCTATGAGATCATTCCATGTTTTAGCATCTATTTCAACAGTCAAATTGGTGTACTGAAATAAAAACTATTGCGGTTATTAACTTCAGTCTAACATACAAATCCTATTGAATCTCTTAATTAGCCGTTTATGTAAATGTTTATGTATATGTAAATGTTTATGAGAATTTCAAATTTGTGTGGGAGGGGGTGAATTGTATTAAATGACTAACTTAAGTTCATTGATAAGCAATTATTTTCATCATCAGGTCAATCGAAAAATTAGTGAATTGGGAAAAAAATTATCATTAGATTATTCTAAAAATGATTAATCATTTGGGATAGCACTAATTCAAAGTGAATGGCATCGAAGTGCATCAAGTTATTATACCTTTGCTTTCGTATCACAGATAGCATAGTATCTTCGTGGACAGAGATTGCGATATGTCATAAACGTCACTGTAGATTTAATGGCCAGGTGTCCCAGTACATTTGTGTATGTGGACTTAAGTCTGTATTGGTTTAGCATAGTCTGTAGTTCTGAAGAGCAGGGTTGAGTGATGAAAACCAAATGGTAGCCTCTGGACCTCAGACTGACTGTTCACATTCAGAAGCACCCTCTTCAAGACACAAACACATGACAGGGCTGGGATAGTGGAAAAAAAAACCCCCAAACCATTTCCCTTCAGTGGAGTGTGTAGCATTCTGTTTTTTTCCCCTCTGCAAAGAAAAAAACAACCACCTACCTGTAAATCAAGGTTTGAGGTATGTAGCTGTGTGCACGCACATGATGTGATGAGACAACGTTTCTCCATTGGCCGGGTTGCAAACATGCATCATTTACATTTATATTTACAGCATTTAGCAGATGCTCTTTTCCAAAGCGACTTACAACCAGTGCTTAGTAGTGTCTGACTGTTCTTCAGTTTATAAGCTAGACATAAAATAAACAGCTGCTGAGATCAAATTACCTCCAAGAACATTGTATAGAAAAGTTCTTAGGAAAAGAAGTGTACAGGAAAAGATTGTTAGTGTTTTTTTTTTTTTTTTTAAATAAATGGAGAGAGTGGACAGTAAGGGTGGTATTAGTCTCCAAAGTACTCCTTGAAGAGGTGTGTCTTCAGATGACGCTTCTCTTAAGTGTTGGCAGTTCGAGACGAGCAGTGCTTGATGTCCGAGAGGACGAGAACTGACTCGATTCTTGATCATTGCAGCCAAGTAAAGAGGAGCTACTTTTGTTCCAGTCTTGGCCTTAAAGGCAAGTGTTAGGGATTTGAACCTGATGCGGGCAGCCATAGGGAGCCAGTGCAGGTTCTGTAGAAGAGGTGTGATGTGCGAGAATTTAGGAACATTAAAGAGGAGTCTTACAGCTGCATTCTGGATCAGCTGAAGTGACCTTGTCACCTTCAATGAAAGACCAGCCATAAGGGAGTCGCAGTAGTTCAATTTGGAGATGACCAAGGATTGGACGAGTAGCTGAGTAGCGTCTGTCATGAGAAAGGGACGAATCCTTCTGTTGTTGTAGAGCAGGTGCCTGCAGGACCTGGACAGATTGTTAATGTGTGATGAGAATGATGATTCGGCATCCAGAATGACACAGAGACTTTTGTTTTTGTGGGGACAATAAGACGTATAACAAAAATGCAGTGTGCACCTGGACAAGAACAGCACTTAACATTGAACAGTGCAGCAACATGCAGTATAGGGCCATGAGAGATGGGTTTTTCTGTACATGAATATAAATATAAAATTAAATGACCAGCGTAGTGAGACAGTCACTTAGCTGGGTAACAGTTGGTTATGCCAGCAACAGTTGAGACATTATAATTAAGGTGCAGGTGCCAGTAAAGAGTATAGTGATAATGGAGTTATTGTGAGGTCGACAGGTAGTGTATATTAATGACATTTGTAGGCAGACGTTCATGAATGTTTATAAGTAAGAATTCTGATGGCTTGTGTTATGAAGCTATTACCCAATATGGTGGAACCAGAATAAATGCTTCGATACCTTTTGCCAGACGGCAAGAAAAGAAAGGATCATTTTAGGGAATTAGTGAGATATGGCTGGCAGTGTCACATGTCATTATCAGTACCAAGATAGCCACCACATTTCAGAGCAAAAATAGTATTTTTATCTGAGAGAAATGTTTAAATTTCCAATTGGAAGGATGTTCATTACGTTCCTTGTTTATGAATGTGAACATTTTATCCAGCTTGACATATGTCTGTGTTTACATGCCTGTACAGTATTTTTCAGTCCATCCTCTTGACCTTTCTCTGCCCCCCAGTCACTGATCACAGTACATAGCGGGGGTAGCTAATGGCTTCCATCTTTTTCAGACTATGATGATGGCTTCTCCATGAAACACACTGCTGCTGCCCGATTTCAGCGTAACCACAGGCTCATCAGTGAGATTCTCAGTGACAGCGTGGTCCCAGATGTGCGCTCTGTTGTTACCACTGCCCGTATGCAGGTCTTGAAGCGCCAAGTTCAATCGCTTATGGTGCACCAGGTCTGTTACCAGAGTCATGCAACTTTTTACTGTACCTTGTATACACTTTTTCATATACCTTGTATGCAACTGAATCTAAGGATTCCTAAGTTGGTATGCTGTTTGATTCCATCAAGGTTTACCTCTATGTCTGTGTCTGCATAGGTAGAATAACATTTAAAATGGAACTTTAAAGCCAAGATCTATCTAATCATGCTTTCTGCATTAATGGTTAAGCTTTGATTGTCTACAAATGATCATGCTAGTTTACAATATTAGCTGTTAAATGCCATACATTATTCTACATTTGATTGAAAGTATTTATAATTTATATCGACATTCTCTGGGATGGTTTGAGGTATTTTCCATAAGTAAAATATTGTGGATTGCTCTGGCTTGAAATGCGTGCCATTTTGATCTTTACTTGACTTTCTAGTCAACTAGCTGACCTGATTGTGTTGGGACAGTAATAGAAATGTTTGTTTACAGAGAAAGCTTGAAGCAGAGCTACTTCAGATTGAGGACCGCCATCAGGAGAAAAAAAGGAAGTTCCTTGAGACAACGGAGTCTTTCACCAATGAGCTTAAGCGGGTATGGACCTCAACACCTCTGATACTGTAAGTCATTGGCCAGTGGCACTTCTGCTGATGTGACTGTGTGTCCAGCTGTGCAGCATGAAGGTGGAGGTGGACATGGAGAAGATTGCGGCTGACATTGCAGCCGCAGAGGAAGCGGCACGGAAGCGGGCGGAGGAGCGAGAGAAGGAGACAGCAGAGCAGGCCGAGAGGTCGGCCATTGCTCCCGCCTCTGAGGAGGAGCAGCAGGCCGGTGCTCTGCGGACAAAGCAAAGCCAAGAAATGAGTGATGATGGCAGTGAGAAAAAAGAGGAGGAGGATGAAGCTGCTGGTGCTGATGCAGGTCTGCCTCCGGCTCCTTTGAAATTGAGTCTGCATGGGCATGTTTTGCATGGGACATGCAAGGAACTAATTAAATTCAGGGACTGATCTGCCTTATTAGACACCTGTGCTGCCCCAGGGCTTCTGCTGTAGTTAGTATGATGCAATTTCAGATCGAATAAAAACTATGCTTCCTGCTACCTAAATAACTGACTTCCCTGCTAAAACCAAACCCTTCAGGTCAGGGGTTGCCAACACAAGCTATTGACAGCTCGCAGGGAGCCAAAGAGTAGTTTGCATTACATGTTTTAGAAATAGGATTAATTATGCTCATTTTTGTTTTATTGTGCTTATACCCATGTACAGTGGGGAATTAACTTTGTTTTGGGCAAATGTAGGAAAAAAAGTAGTTTGTGAAATGAACTTTGCCCTTAAACAGACTTGCGCAAAAGTTACATTTCAAAATACCTTTTCTCAGTTTGCCAACAGGCTATAGCTGAGAGTATCCAAGTCATTTAGCTGTCATAGTAAAAATAACTAACAGCTCATAATGATTCTGAATTAACATTTTTGGGAAGTTTTTTTTTTAATACACATTTCTGAGCTCTGGAAGGCATGTGTAACTCATATGGCAAATTTCATTAAAATCAAAAATAGTGATGTAAAAACTTTTGGAAATTTGTTCAATTATTAATTATACATTGTGTTAATTGCACATTTTGTGCAATTTTAAGCTGTAATTTTAGCTGTGATTAATCATGATTAATTGTAGAAAATTGAGGTTGTTTTAATTCCAGCCATATTTTTGACAAACATACAGACTATAGCATTCGAATTTCTGTAAGTAGAGTGAGAGTGAAAATAGAGTACACGTTGACCTGCCGCTTCCTGAGCTGAAAGTAATTCTCTTTAAAGCAGAACCGCAGGGGGCTGAAGCATCTGAGAGCCAGCAAACCTCGCGTGAAACTTCCACCACCGAGAGCAAAGATGACGGACCAGAGAGGGCTGAGAGCGTCACTGAAGAAGGAACCAGTGACAGTAACACGGGCTCTGAGAGTGTTCCCCCGGAAGATCCTTCATCGCTGGAGCCGGTTGCTGTGGGGCTTAACAGCAAGCCTGAATGATGTGCATATGTCTGTGTGTACATATGTATGTATGTCTGTGTGATTCCTTCCAACTGGCGAATCCCAAATTATTGACAAAAATGGGCACATGCCTTTTAAATTGACCTTTATTTTCCCCATAAGCAGTTCAGTAATTACCCCTCATGTTACCATTATTGAGATTTCATAATGTTGATGTTTTTATTTGTGTTGTGTGTGTGTGTGTGTGTGTGTGTGTGTGTGTGTGTGTGTGTGTGTGTGTGTGTGTGTGTGTGTGTGTGTGTGTGTGTGTGTGTGTGTGTAAATGTGCGCTCATTCAATTTTATACAGGCAGAGAATGTCATCCAGTTTCATATCAAGTGTTTTGGGCCAGGCCTAATGGACTTAACTTGCTACTAAATTCAAGGGAAGTTACCTCATCTCCAGAATTTATGAAGATAATGAAATTTATTCATCTTTGACCTAGATTTCTCTGCCTTTTTAAACTTTAGAGTAACAAAGTAGCATTTGTGGCCTAGTACATTTTGGTATTTCCAAATGTCAGTGGGATGACTGTCAAGTGTAATGGTGCACATTTACTACAGTAGTGAATATGTTGTCATTTTTTTATGCTTCAGTCAGAACTAAACCCATGATACCTTCAAATAAAGTAGTTTTTGACAACTGTTCTTAGACCTGTTTTTCTGTTGCTAGCAGGAGCTCACTGCAGAACTGTTTACTTGGACAAACGACTGCTTCTTGATTGCAGTTGTGAAATTGCTTTTGTTCGCAGCTAAGGAAGTGGTTACATGAAAGGGATCTTGTGAATTCCTGCTTTCTCTGAGAGCTTTCTGAGTCTGAACACATTTCCTGTTTTTTGGTATAACTTGGTTACCTGAACCAAAGTTGAAGTTAATCAAAACATCTGTAGCAAGTTGAGAATTTTTTTAAGTGTTATTTTTCAGTTTTATACCATTTTACACATAGTGAGATATTGTACTGAAAACAACTTGAAATGCGATCAGTTTCTTTTCAATTTGCCCCCTCATCCAAGCAGAATCTGAAACATCTAACCCTAACCGCATCTGCTTTACCTGCTGTGTGGGCTGTTTATTTTTTTTTAATACTGTTCAAGACCTCAGCATGCAATAAGTAAAGTTCACCTGCTAGAGGAAAGGTGTGCAAGTGAGCCAGTTGTGAGCAGCCAAATTCTGTGTGTTTGTGGAATTAATTTTATGAACTTAATTCTGCTTTTCAGATGTGCATTTGAGGTATATCTGTTCTTCCCTGATATAAAAACAAAAAAAACTAATTTTCTTCCAAACAAGTAATTAGTTAAGTAGTCTTTTGTGGCATGCAGCTGCGAAGTTTCTATGTAGTCCGGTATGTTTCATATACAGTCAGTTGTCAGAATGTGTTTTACAGGAATATTGTGTGACTCCACAATATTGGCCACAGCTCCACCCAGCCACCTCAGCAATGGAGGCTTGGAACATCTCCCATTCTAACTCAATGTCTCCAGCCTCCCTTGGGATGCCAAAGGTTCCAGGTGAAGATCTCCCAGAAAGAGGCCTCTGCCAGACGCTCCTGGCATGTCCTCACTATGCATGTGGGTCTACCAGGTCTACACAGCCTCTTCCCCTGCCATCACATACAACTCATCACCATGTGGTGATCAGTTGACAGCTTCACTCCTCTCTTCACCTGAGTGTCCAAGATAGAAATCGTAGATTTGACGATACGATTACAAAATTATCAAGCTGCACCCCATGATGTCCTTTGGGGTTCGTTGAACTGTGACCAAGGCCTGTTCCAATAAGAGAGTTTAACATATCGTATATCCTGAGGTCAGGCTGAGCAAAACCAAAAACCCATATTATGGACACTGCAGTTCCAGAACAGCTTATTTCGAGTAGCTGTCAATCTGGATAAGTTGATTCAAAATAATGGCTGCCCACGGCGAGATGTAAAAAAGCATCACTAGTCAACCACTTTATGAAGTTATATAATCATAGCTGTATATTGTAGCGCTAGCTCAGTCATTTACTGTATCACCTAATAGCCATCAGGAAGAAAGCAGTGGCCTGTAGAATGGATGAGGGGCCACCACTCCAGCCGAGGAACTGGAGCTTAGCCAAAATACAGGAAGGCCCTTCATGGAACCTAGGGGCTCCCTAAGGGTATATCACATCTGAGGCAACCACCTCTAATGATACAACCACCTATGTAAAAGGTACTGTCTCCTTTTGGAAATACATAGTAGTTCCCTTGAAATTAATGTGTACATCTTATTGTGTTCATAGTCTCTGAAGGGACCCATAAGCTGGTGGACTTCTCCCTAAAAGTGAATGTTCACATCCACAGTTTCCTTTGTACACGTTGTAGACAAAAACCTTACTTTTGGGCTACAATATCATAATGATTAGAACGGTAAACAATATGATGTAGAGACCCTCCCTGCAGGACCTCTTAACAGTTCTGCTGAGATATGCAAATATGTTCTACAGGAAAATGCATTGCAGTATAATCTGGCCTGGGAACGCTTTGGTATTTCTGTGGTGGAGCTGGAGGAGGTGACTGAGGGAAGTCTAGGTATCCATGCTTTTATTCAAATTGAGTAAATTCATATTCATTTTATTTAAGCACTGCACCTGAAGGGAGGGACAAAAAGCATTTTTAATATCTCGGGATATGAAAGTAAAGAAGGGGAAATTCATTCTTATAAAAACAGTTTCTTATTTTACCTGGAGAGAAAAATGTAAATGAACTGGAGTAATCTTATCAGATGTTGGAACTCAGTGACTTTCCAGAATAGAATATATTATTGGCACCCTTGCATTTTACTTTTATCATGTATGAATGTCTTCAGAAAGATACCAATAATTCATCATTATGATATTTTAAATGGATGAAGTTCCATCCATCCATTTTCCAAACTGCTTATCCTACTGGGTCGTGGGGGGTCTGGAGCCTATGCCGGAAGCAATGGGCACGAGGCAGGGAACAACCCAGGATGGGGGGCCAGCCCATCACAGGGCACACTCACACACCATTCACTCACACTTAGTAACTCCAATTAGCCTCAGCATGTCTCTGGACTGTGGGGGGAAACCGGAGTGGACAAAGAAATGAAAGAAAGAAATCCAGAAGACAACTGTAGAGAGAAAACAAAAACTCCTAAATAGGAAGAAAAAAAACCTCTGGGGGTCCAAGGTCAACTGCCTGCCCACCCCTTCTGGGCATGTTACTACCCAGAACTCATGACTATAGGTGAGGGTAGGAAGAGAGATCGACCGGTAAATTGAGAGCTTTGCCTACTGGCTTTGCTCTCTCTTCATCATAACAAAATGGTACAGTGTCCACATTACTGCCAACACTGTACCAATCTGTCTGTCAATCTCCCACACCCTGTTTCCCTCAGTTGTGAACAAGACCCCAAGATACTTACACTCCTTCGCTTGAGGCAGCAACTCATCCCCCACCACGAGAGGGCAATCCACCCATTTCTGGTCGAGAACCATGGCCTCAGACTTGGAGGTGCTCATCCTCATCCCGGCCAACCCACACTTAGCTGCAAACCGCCCCGTGCATGTTGCAGGTCACTGGCCAACGACGGCAACAGGACCACATCATCTGCAAAAAGTAAAGGCCCCCGAAGAGGACCTCCTCTGCCCCTTAGCTACGCCTAGAAATTCTTTCCATAAAAATTATGAACTGAAGGACAACCCTGATGGAGTCCAACACCCATGAGGAATGAGTCCAACTTACTGCTGGCAATGCTAACCTAGCTTTCGCTCCATTTGTACAAGAACCTGCTGGCCTGCAATAACGGACTCCATACCCCATACTCCCAACGAGCTCCATACCAGACCCCCTGAGGGACAGAATCATATGCCTTTTCAAGATCACAAAATATAGAGACTGGTTTGGCAAGCTCAGATGAACCCTCCAGTATCCTTGTGAGGTTGAAGCTGGTCCAGTGTTCCGCTGCCAGGACAGAAGCCGCATTGTTCCTCCTGAATCTGCAGTTCCACCAAGGGACAGACCCTCCTCTCCAGTACCCCGGCAAAGACCTTCCCAGGAAGACTGAGGAATGTGATCCCCCTGCAGTTGGAACACATCCTCCGGTCCCCTTTCTCAAAGATTGGGACCACCACCCCAAAGTCCCCCTTTCTCCCCCGAATCACCAAAGAATTTACAGAACCTTTTCGAGGCCGACCAAAAGTCCTTCTCCATAGCCTCACCAAACTCTTCTCACACCCGATTTTTGCTTCAGCAACTGCTAAAGCCACATTCTGTTTTGCCTGCCAGTACTTCCCAGCTGCTTCAGGAGTCTCACAATCTAGCTAAGCTCAAAATACCTCCTTCTTCGGCCTGACAGCTCCCTTTACCGTTTGTGTCCATCATCAGATTTGGGGATTGCTGCCGCGACAGGCAGCAACAACCTTACAGCCACAGCTCCACAATGCTGCCTCAGCAATGGAGTCCCTGAACATAGCCTATTTAGACTCAATGTCTCCTGACTCCCTCAGGAGAGAAGCAAAGTTCTGCCTGAGGTGTGAGTTGAAGATCTCCCGGACAAGGGCCTCTGGAAGACGCATACCCTCACTAAATGTTTGGGTCACCCAGGTCCATCCAGCATCTTCCCCTGCCATCAAATCCAACTCACCACCAGTTGACCAGTTTACAGCTCAACTCCTCTCTTTACTTGAGTGTCCTAAACATATGGACGCAGACCCAATGCAATACAATTACAAAATCGATCATCGAACTATAACCTAAATTTCAAGTGCACTTATGAACTTGATAAGTTGAAGTTGGTGTTCGTTCGAACATGGTTTTCATTATGGACAAACTGTGGTTAGCAGGGAAGTCCAATAACTAGTCAAGTCAAGTGGCATTTATTGTCATTTCAACTAGGGATGGACTGATCCACAGTATCGGTATAGATATTGGGCAAAATTACTGGATCGGATATCGGAAAAACAAACTAGGAGTATCTGATGCATCAGTGCGTCATGTAAATGCTTAGTTGAACTTAGCTGAATGATGTGTAGTAAAGACAACCATAACATCTGAGCATCTGAGTCATGTGATGTACATCGGTACAAGGTCGGACTCCAGGCGTGTTGTCAGCATGTCTGTGGCAAGGACGTACTTTAAGCTCCTGAAAGAAAAAAGCCAAACTGCCGTGTGCACTGTATGTAATCGGAGTGTTTCGAGGGGTGGAAGTAGCGTTAGAAATTTTAACACAACGAACTTGATTAAACACTTGCAAAAATATCATGCAAAAGAATACGCCGAATCTATACAGACCACAGTCGGCAAAGAACCAAAACTGTTCCACAGCAACAAACATTGCAGAAACAATTCAGAAATGCAAGAAGCTCCCTTTGGACAGCAACAAAGCCATGCTGATTATACAGAAATTCACTGAATTCATAGTGCTGGATGACCAGCCCCTTTCTGTTCTGGAAAATAAGTGCTCCAAACCAGCCCGCAAGAACATCAGAGTGTGACCAGCTGGTGTTGTTTCGGCTCTCCAAGACTGCTTCGACTCAATAGACTGGGATATTTTTAGGGAGGCTGCCACTAATGGTGACTCTATCAACCTGGAGGAGTACACAGACTCTGTGATGGGTTACATCACCCAAGTGCATAGAGGATGTCACTGTATCCAAGGATGTCACCACAAGAGCCAACCAAAGGCCCTGGACGACAAGAGAAGCGTGTATGCTGCTAAAGACCAGAAATATTGTTTTCAGATCAGGAAACAGGGCTGCTCTCAGAGCGGCCAGAGCTAATCTGTCTTGGGTGGTGAGGAGTGCTAAGTGGGCACGCTTTAACAGCACCGGGGACACACGTCGTATGTGGCAGGGTATTCAGGCCCTCACAGATTTCAAGCCAAACCCACACAGCCGTGATGGTAACGCACCCTTACCAGACGAGCTGAACGACTTCTTTGCAAGGGTCGACACGCATAACAAAGAGCCTGTGAGGAAAGCAAAACACCCCACCAGCAACCAGGTACTCTATCTCTCCAGAGTCAATCCACACAAGGCTGCAGGACCTGACCACATTCTTGGATGTGTGCTCAGAGAATGTGCCGACCAACTGGCTGGTGTCCTCACAGACATCTTCAGCACATCTTTAAGCCAGTCATCTGTCCCGGGGTGCATCAAATCCACCACCATCATCCGGGTGCCGAAAAAGTCATCAGCAATGTGCCTGAATGACTATCGACCCGTCGCACTCACACCTATCATCATGAAGTGCTTCGCGAGGCTGGTCAGCTATAACTTCTCTGTCTTGCCTTCTCTTGTCTTTAGCACAATGTCTTGTCATGTCTCATCTTGTTTTTAATTTTTAACTCTTATTTGCACTAGTATCTGTACACTGCAGACTCCGAGCTTCGCCATTTCGTCTCACTGTATAATTTACAGTCAGGTCCATAAATATTGGGACATCGACACAATTCTAATCTTTTTGGCTCTATACACCACCACAATGGATTTGAAATGAAACGAACAAGATGTGCTTTAACTGCAGACTTTCAGCTTTAATTTGAGGGTACCTACATACAAATCAGGTGAACGGTGTAGGAATTACAGCAGTTTGTATATCTGCCACCCACTTTTTAAGGGACCAAAAGTAATAGGACAATTGGCTGCTCAGCTGTTCCATGGCCAAGTGTGTGTCATTCCCTCATTATCTAATTTACAAGGAGCAGATAAAAGGTCTAGAGTTCATTTCAAGTGTGCTATTTGCATTTGGAATCCGTTGCTGTCAACTCTCAATATGAGATGCAAAGACCTATCACTATCAGTGAAGCAAACCATCATTAGGCTGAAAAATAAAAACAAACCCATCAGAGAGATAGCAAATACATTAGGTGTAGCCAAATCAACTGTTTGGAACATTCTTAAAAAGAAAGACCGCGCCAGTGAGCTCAGTAACACCAAAAGAGTTGCAAGACCATGGAAAACAACTGTGGTGGATGACCGAAGAAATCTTTCCCTGGTGAAGAAAAACCCCTTCAGAACAGTTGGCCAGATCAAGGACACTCTCCAGGAAGTAGGTGTATGTGTGTCAAGGTCAACAATCAAGAGAAGACTTCACCAGAGTGAATACAGAGGGTTCAACTAAAGATGTAAACCACTGGTGAGCCTCAAAAACAGGAAGGCCAGATTAGAGTTTGCCAAACAACATCTAAAAAAGCCTTTACAGTTCTGGAACAACATCCTATGGACAGATGAGACAAAGATCAACTTGTACCAGAGTGATGGGAAGAGAAGAGTATGGAGAAGGAAAGGAACTGCTCATGATCCAAAACATACCACATCATTAGTGAAGTATGGTGGTGGTAGTGTCATGGCGTGGGCATATATGGCTGCCACTGGAACTGGTTCCCTTGTATTTATTGATGATGTGCCTGCTGACAAAAGCAGCAGGATGAATTCTGAAGTGTTTCGGGAAATATTATCTGCTCATATTCAGCCAAATGCTTCAGAACTCATTGGACGGTGCTTCATAGTGCAGATGGACAATGACCTGAAGCATACTGCGAAAGCAACCAAAGAGTTTTTTAAGGCAAAGAAGTAGAATGTTATGCAATGGCCAAGTCAATCACCTGACCTGAATCCGATTGAGCGTGCATTTCACTTGCTAAAGACAAAACTGAAGGGGAAATGCCCCAAGAACAAGCAGGAACAGAAGACAGTTGCAGTAGAGGCCTGGCAGAGCATCACTAGGGAGGTAACCTAGCGTTTGATGATGCCTGTGCATTCCGGACTTCAGGCTGTAATTGACTGCAAAGGATTTGCAACCAAGTATTAAAAAGTGAAAGTTTGATTTATGATTGTTAATTTGTCCCATTACTTTTGGTCCCTTAAAAAGTGGGTGCCAGATATACAAACTGCTGTAATTCCTACACCGTTCACCTAATTTGTATGTAAATACCCTCAAATTAAACTTGAAAGTCTGCAGTTAAAGCACATCTTGTTCATTCCATTTCAAATCCATTGAGGTGGTGAATAGAGCCAAAAAGATTAGAATTGTGTCGATGTCCCAATATTTATGGACCTGACTGTATATGGTTGAGATGACACTAAAGTTCACTTTGACTTTGACATGCAGAATATGCACTTTAACTGTTCTGGCTCCTAGCCATTATACAGTCATGACTGTATGACAATGCTGCTATCATACTCACCTCAGTACCACAATTGTTTTCTATATAATACATAATACTGTTCAATTTTGCTGATCATGATCATTATCCTGCAGTAACGCTACAACTTTTAATCACTGCCTTTCTTAGGTGCAATAATTTATTTTAATAATTCATGTGCAATATCCCTCTTATACTTTTATATTGTGTATTTGTGTCATGCCCCGATCATCCGCTCCTCCCGTGTGCCATGCCCCCTTGTTAACCCTGTGTGGAATTCCCATGTTATCAACTGTTTCTTGTTATAGTCATTAGTCCTTTGTATTTAGTCCGCATTTCAGTTTGTTTCCCCAGTCATTGTATTGTCACCCTGTGTTTGCCTGCCTTGCCTTCTATCAAACCCAGTGTTTCCCCCGATTCTTGGCGTCCTGCAGTTCTGTCTGCGCTATGGGCGCCTTAGTGCACGACAATTTGTAATTGCTATGTGGTTTCTATTCTTATTTTATTTGGTTTTTTATTTCCTTAAATTTTTCTTTAGCTTGCACAGTTCTTATTGAAGTTTCTACAGGATGATGTTCTACAGAATATTGCACCTTAACACAAGTGTCAATTTGTGGGCACATGTCCTAACACCCCACTGCTCATGTTGGAGATCTGGGGCCTTGTTTAGAATTGCAACCAGACACTCAAACATGTTTTGTCGCATCATCTATGAAGGCAGCCAAAGCAGGAGTGTGTTTTTGCCCTATATCCTCCTTACTCTCTCAGAAATTTTCCAAGGCTCAATATAGGCTCCATCCCTGTCACAGCCGAAGCCATGACAAATAAATTGATCAACTACCTGACAAAGGTTAGACTGAATTAGGTTTTCTATTAATGTAGTGCATTAGATTTTCCTGGTGTATGTTTTAAGTGAGTACTGGCTGGGTACCAGGAACTGTTTTTTTCCTGAAGCAGAAGGGATGGGGGGCACCAAGAATCCACCAAGCATCTGCAGCGGATGATCGGCACTATATATGTTGCCAGTAACCATGGTTTCCTCATGGTCAGCTACAAGGGGTGTCAACAGGCCATAGCTGACAGCTGATAACTGCTCCAACAAAGAATAAGTACATCCTTCATGAACAATGCCTAAATCAAAATATCATGTTATAAGCTCAGCTGTGTGAAAGACATGCAAAATTCAATCCTGGTTATGATTACCTGGTCAGCATTAATTTGTTATTAAACCCTGCAAAAAAGGTAGGTACAAAACAGTAGTAATGTTTCTTTTCACAGAAATATAATAACAAGACATAAAATAAAATGATTAATTACATTTGTTCTATTTAAATGTCAGGGGGTGGTATGGTGGTGCAGTGGTTAGCACTGTTGCCTCACACCTCTGGGACCTGGGTTTGAGTCTCCGCCTGGGTCACATGTGTGTGGAGGTTGCATGTTCTCCCCATGTCGTTGTGGGGTTTCCTCCGGGTACTCCGGTTTCCCCCCACAATTCACACACATGCGGAGGCTAATTGGAGTTACTAAATTGCCTGTAGGAGTGAATGGTGTGTGAGTGTGCCCTGCGATGGGCTGGCCCCCCATCCTGGGTTGTTCCCTGCCTCGTGCCCATAGCTTCTGGGATGGGCTCTGAATCCCCCGTGACCCAGAAGGATAAGTGCTTTGGCACCCAATGCCTGCTCACTCTCAAACCCCCAGCTGTCTTTGCTAGCAGAGAGGGCTGGGAAGTTTGGACAGATTGTACATCTTTTAAAAGATCCTTACTGCAAGAAAAGATGTCAATGATATACTGACCTTGATACATAAAGGCTAGTCAATAAAACAGCAAAAAATTGGATCTCTCTGGATCTGAGGAGCATACATAAAATTAGCATAACTGGATTACACTTAATGTCCTAGGACTGCCTCTAAACCACAGTCCATCATGTCTCATTGTAATACTGGGAATCATGTGACAGGAATAAGTATCCCCACAGATAGGTATATTATTTCCAGTATAATGTCTCCAGTCTAATAGATCTTTGATTCAGAAATGTGTATTGAACATTCTGTCTTATTTTTATATTTCAGTGTTTAAGTATTATTCAAGTAAGTTCTGAATGTTCTTTTACATGCACATTTTGCAAAACGGTTTTTCATGACTACCTACAGTCCGAAACAACTGTACACACTTACAAGGAATCATTTGCTTTTCAACAAGATAATGACCCTAAACACACCTCAATGTTACATAGCATTATCTTGTAAACAAGGAAAGTGTTGGAGTGGTATGACAGATGACCTATCCCCATAATACCCCAATCTCAACCCTATGGAGCTGATTTAGGATGAGAATCGATCAGTAAGAGCAAGGCAGCCAACTTCTGCCCAGACCTTGTGGAAACTCCTTCAGCACTGTTCAGGAAGTGACTACATCTGCAAGCTGGTTGAAAGAATGTCAAGATTCTGCAAAAGGTGGTACTTTGGGTTTTGGTAAGTGCGTTTTTTTGTGCGAGTGTGGTGTTTTTGATGGTGATGTTTTTGAGTGTGGTTTTAATAAGTTTGTTTAAAACAAATGAATTGCACAAAATATACTGAGCACTATGTTTTGGTTGATTATTTGTAGCACACCTTTAAACTTATTAAACAATAGTCTTGTGTATCTTGTGTGTTTTACATTGTTTGTGATTAACCTTGCCACAAAGTCACTAATTTTATGCGTTCTAGATATGTGTGTGCCCCTGTTTCAGCCCAACCCTTGCATAGAGGTAGGAGATCTGTTGCATATTTGTTAGTTTTATGAATTATTTGATGTTTTATTGTGTTTTATTTTATGGAATATTGCTTGGTTTTATTATTAATAAAGTATTTTTATGCCGGGATAATGACGGTAGAGACACCTTAGGGTGGGCTTAAGAATGTGATCTCCTTCTGACCAGTATGGAAAAAACATATAATCCTTGAAACAGGTCATTATAGCAAACACATAAGAACATAAGCCTGTTTATCTCCACAATATTTCTGACTGCTTTCCCGTTATCTTACTATGCTATGTAGTATGTCCTTTTCTGTCAGGGGAAGAGATTCCGATTATCTTCACAAGCAGGCAGTTTCAGCTTCTAGTTTCAGAGTAAGCACTACACACACACGCGTTATAGCCGCAAACTGTTTGTCTACTGTCAGATTTTGCTGCACCTCTCCATCTGCACTGACCCATTGATTTTCCCCCTTTTTCCCTGTCAGTTTTGTCATTGCACACAGTGTTTCCCGGCGTCCTCAATCTCTTATTTATTATTAAAACTGCAAACACAAACTGTCACGCCCCTCGGGCGAGGACCATTAGGGTGCACCTAATTAGGCTTAATGAGGGGTAATACAAAGGGAAGACACACGCAGCGAAGGGGGCAAAGTATTTGCCAATGGTTACATGCAAAACCGAGCACTTTCAATCTTCCAGGAGAGCATTTCTGAGGTTTGGCATTGATGTTGGACGGGAAGGCCTGGCTCACAGTCTCTGCTCTAATTCAACCCAAAGGTGTTCTATCGGGTTGAGGTCAGGGCTCTGTCACACATATCCGAATAGAAACAATAAAAATTAATATAAATATTTATATTTATTTTTCAAGATATGAATCTTACAATTCATATAAAGCACTCCTCACACTTACATATAAGTATGTCTAAAGCAGGGTGTAGTTAGAGAGTCTTTACTGGGGGAGGAGGGGGGGCTAATGGCAAACTATTCATGACTTAAGCCAATAAAAACACTTTTATTTGGAGGGGGCAAAAAATATTAGCCCCTCTAAAATAGGCCTAACCATGCCACTGGTCTAAAGGGTTTTTGTTTATTATTGGAACCTAAAAGACTATTTAAAACAGCTGTAACAAACTCCATAGATTTCCATATGATGCAAGACGTTTTCGATAAGCCACAGGTGACATGGTGGCTCAATGAGTGGCACAGTGGTTTAACACATGCTAGGACTGAAATGCTGTATGTGTGTGTTTCGGGATTCCTTTGCAATGTGGAAAAGTATAAAATTATTTTGATGTTTTCAAAGTTAGACCATTGCAGCAAATTGGTATATTATGTATTCTAAAAAATATCTGAATTTACTTATTACTTATTAAAGTGAGCTGGCTGTTAGCACCAGAATGTTCATAGGGCATACACTGAACCGCAACATCTCAAACCTAGGAGTGGGGGTGTGTTTGTGGGGTGCATGCTTTATTTTTCTCAAGCAACAATAAATATTGATGTAGGCTATCTTGTAATTTACAATGCTGGGAAATGCAAGTTGTCACCTGCTTGGCAATCGCAAATATTGTATCTGGTTGGGTAAGGATCCCAAACGTGAATGAAAAGCGAAATGCGAAATATGCATGAAGTTTTGAACATGAGCGAGTTGTTAGCCACATGGCAGGCAGAATCATTTCTGTCTATGCATAATGGGTCCTGGCATAATGGGAAATCACTCAGGGTGTGCGTAGGACCCCGGGATTTTGCTGGCTCCCCCTGTGTCATTGGGTCTCCCTGAATTACTCTAGTTTAGTGGTTTAGTATGCATGTCCTCTAAGGAACTAGCATCCCTTCCAGGGTACAGCCCTGCCATGCTCCAAGTCCCACCCTTATTACATTGTGCAGGAGAAATGTTTGGGAAGAACTTAACTGGATTACTTTTGTAGTTTGGGCTGGAAAAAAAGACAATTTATTGTTCATACCTAATTTACTGTATTAAATACACTCTGCTCAAAAAAAATTAAAGGAATAATTTTTAATCACAGTATAGCATCAAATCCATTACACTTCTGGGATATTGATCTGGTCAGTTAAGTAGCGGAGGGGGTTGTTAATCAGTTTCATCTGGTTTAGTGTTAATGAAATGAACAACAGGTGCACTAGAGGGGCAACAATGAGACGATCCCCCAAAACAGGAATGGTTTATCAGGTGGAGGCTATTGACATTTTTCCTTCCTCATCTTTTCTGACGGCTTTTTCACTAGTTTTGCATTTGGTGATGGTCAGTGTCACTACTGGTAGCATGAGGCGATGCCTGGACCCTACAGAGGTTACACAGGTAGTCCAACTCCTCCAGGATGGCGCATCAATACGTGCCATTGCCAGAAGGTTTGCTGTGTCTCCCAGCACAGTCTCAAGGGCATAGAGGAGATTCCAGGAAACAGGCAGTTACTCTAGGAGAGATGGACAGGGCCATAGAAGGTCCTTAACCCATCAGCAGGACCGGTATCTGCTCCTTTGTGCAAGGAGGAACAGGGTGAACACTGCCAGAGCCCTGCAAAACGACCTCCAGCAGGCTACTGGTGTGAATGTCTCTGACCAAACAATGAGAAACAGACTGCATGAGGGTGGCCTGAGGGCCCAATATCCTCTAGTGCAGTGGTTCTCAAACTCGGTCCTTGGGCCCCACTGCCCTGCTTGTTTTCCAGCTATCCCTGCCCCACACACAAGTCCCAGCTGTCTTTCAGCTTCTGATTGACTGAACACACCTGGTCCAGGTAATCAGCAGTGTGTAGGGCAGAGATAGCTGGAAAACAAGCAGGGCATTGGGGCCTGAGGACCGAGTTCAAGAACCACTGGCACCTTGTACTTTTAACAGATGAGAGCAAGTTCACCCTGAGCACATGTGACTGATGTGAAAATGCTCTGGAGAAGCCATGGAGAACATTATGCTGCCTGTAACATTGTTCAGCATGATCGGTTTGGTGGTGGGTTAGTGATGGTCTGGGGAGGCATATTCATGGAGGGACGCACAGACCTCTACAGGCTACACAACGGCACCTTGACTGCCATTAGGTATCAGGATGATATCCTTGGACCCATAGTCAGACCCTACGCTGGTGCAGTAAGTCCTGGGTTCCTCCTGGTGCACGACAATGCCCGGCCTCATGTGGCAAGAGCATGCAGGCAGTTCCTAGAAGATGAAGGAACTGATACTATTGACTGATCCCCACACTCGCCTAACCCCAACCCAATAGAACACCTCTGGGACGTTATGTTTCAGTTCATCTGACTCCGCCAGGTTGTTCCTCAGACTGTCCAGGATATCAGTGGTGCCCTGGTCCAGATCTGGGAGGAGATCCCCCAGGACACCATCCATCGTCTTATTAGGAGCATGACCCCATGTTGTCAGGCATGCATACAAGCACGTGGGGGCCATCCAATGGACTGAGTACGATTTTGATTTGCCGTAATGAAAGTTTGGCAAAATGGACTAGCCTGCCGCATCATTTTTTACTTTGATTTTCGGGGTGTCTTTGAATTCAGCCCACTGTAGGTTGATCATTTTCATTTCTATCAAACGATGTGGCATCCTTTCGTTCCTAACACATTACCCAGTCTACATCAGAATAGATATCCAGCATGATTGAGGATGAGAGCTGAAGTTTTCGAAGTGTTCCTTTATTGTTTTTCAGTAGTGTATAGTAAAACATGTAAATGGACTGCATTTATATAGCGCTTTTCTACTCCTACGAGCACTCAAAGCGCTTTACATTTCATGCCTCACATTCACCCATCCACACACTCATTCACACACCGGTGGCGGAGGCTGCCATGCAAGGTGCCAACCTGCTCACCGGGAGCAATTTGGGGTTCAGTGTCTTGCTCAAGGACACTTTGATGGGGTCAGGAGGAACCAGGGCACGAACCTGCAACCCTCCAGTTGCCGAACGAGAGCACTACCTCCTGTGCCACCATCTTCCCCAACAATGCTTTTGTCAAGTGTGGTTTCCTTTCAGATCTGCACTCCTAATTTAGAAACAAACACACACACATGTTGGCGTACCTATCTGAATAGAGACCTTCTATTCATTTTTATGGGAAAAAGCATAATCCCAGTCACAACTGTCACGAATCGCGCTGGTTACACGGGTGAGCGTACGGTTGTACAGGCGAGCGAGCAGGAAGCAGGCAAGGCAGGCAAAGTATGAGGGAAAACTGGGGATTTATTATAGAACGAGAGAGGCAGGACAGGCAGGACAGATCAGCAGCTCGAACATCGACAAACATCAATGACGGACAAAAAACTAAGACAAGACATGGACCGAAATAGACAAGACTGGGCAAAAATAAGCGGACACAGCTGGGCAAGATCAGGGAAGCACACGTGGATAATCAGGGGGCGTGGCACACACGAGGATCGAACGAGCCGGCCATGACAACGACACCCATAAGCTCTACCCAGCCCTAACTACAATCACAAGTAATCAATCAAAATACAAGACTTTTTTACATTTTTAGTTTTTTGATCGCAGTCAAGGAGATCAAGATAAGATAAAGATTAAAAACAAATACTATGAAACTAGTCTTTTTCAGGGTGGTGCAGTTGTTAGCACTGTTGCCTCACACCTCTGGGACCTGGGTTCGAGTCTCCGCCTGGGTCACATGTGTGTGGAGTTTGCATGTTCTCCCTATGTCATCGTGGGGTTTCCTCCAGGTACTCCGGTTTCCCCCCACAGTCCAAAAACATGCTGAGGCTAATTGGAGTTGTGTGAGTGAATGGTGTGTGAGTGTGCCCTGCGACGGCTGGCTCCCCATCCTGGGTTGTTCCCTGCCTCGTGCCCATTGCTTCTGGGGTAGGCTCCGGACCCCCCACGACCCAATAGGATAAGTGGTTTGGAAAATAGATGGATGGATGATTGCAATCACAGATTTTTTATAAAACTGAATTTCCCCTTGTGGGGACTGAAAAAATGGTCCCCACAACATCAAAATAACATGTTTTTATTACATTGGTAACGTAGATTCTGGACACACACACACACACATTCCGCACACACAAAGCTGGATATGATAAAATAACTGGATATGAGTTGATTATTTGTTTATTTGCAACAACACAATAATACACATATATCATTATTTCAGTGGAGCACAGAGTTAATTCCAGATATCATTTGCATTTTTGAGCTGACTAACTTACATTTTTTGCCATGCTTTACAAAGTATGGAATTAATTTTCAGCATTTAACATTAATATGATAAGCCTGTATAAACATAACCAATATTAATGTAGCTTTATAATATGCTGCCAAGATCCATAATTTTAGAAATTAAAGATAACCAAGAAACCAGACATTCAGTTGATTAAAACATTTTAAGAGCATAATAATGGAATTCTATTTTGTATTGGTCTTTATAATGTTTACATTGACCCATTCTTTAGGTATTTTACATTCATTGTAGAAGAAAAACTTCAGATAAAAATAGAGGATGGAATATAGAACATAATCAAACAATACGAGTAATAGCATTTGTATGTGTGTGTGTGTATGAACATTTTTAAATGTATTATATTCTTCGAACAATTAATCTCATACAAAATGGCAATCATTTTGATTACACCGTAATAATATATAATACAATGAATATGATCAGTTCACTTGACATACCATGTCAAAACACATTTTGGTTATAAGCAGAACATCACTGGACCGGCTGAAAACAAACATTGTTATAGCGATAAAGAGAAATACAAAGGCTGTGCAATGGGAGTGTCTCAAGCAAATGGTAGGTTTGTATTATATATTTGGATAACTGCATATCTAGTGTCCTGAAGGTTTACGGGGAATGTGAACTGTTTGCATTAGCTAAATATTTCAAATTTGAGCAATAGAGGAGCTAAAGATCTACAGCATATTTAGCTTGATGATGGCCATTCGTACCAAAGCAATATGATTGCTGCGCTTACGGAGAAAAAGAAGTGGTGGTTTCAGTATCCTTAGTGTCAAAGGACCTTTTCCTGGAGCAGGTGGTATACTGGAAGAAACGCTCCTGACTCACACAGCCAAGGTCTTTGAGCAACTTGAACAGGTCGTGACGAAACTTAACTCCAATGAAGGCATAGAGGAAAGGATTAAGGCAACAACGTGTGAATGCCAGGCTCTGGGTGATGTCTATAGCAAAAAGCAGTTTGTTGTCAGACACACAATCCTTACTGCCCCCTGAGATTGTGTTAATTGTGGCTATTAGCATAGCTATGTTGTAGGGCAACTGAAAGAGCAAAAAGACAGCGACCACAGCAAAAATGACCTTGATAGCTTTGTTCTTTTCAAAGTTCTGTGCCTGCATCAGTGTTTGCACAATTCCACAGTAGCAAAAGCCCATCACCACAGCTGGCAGGACAAACCCTGCAATCATCTGGCCTATCTGGATGGTCATTCGCACATTTTTCTCACCTGAATTAATAATTGTGCAAGTACGATTATCATTGACTCCGGTGTATGCCATCTCAGGTACTGAAAAGAGTAGGGCAAGAGTCCAGAGCACAACTGAGGACACCTTGCTGAAATAGACTGCACGTGTACGATGCCGGTGAGCTGAAATAGCCCGAGCGATGGCAAAATAGCGGTCTACACTGATGCAGGTCAACAGAAGCATTCCACTATAGAAACTGAGCTTGTAAATGCTGTACATGGCTTTGCATAAGAATTGCCCTAGCATCCATTCATCGAGGAAGCTCGCTGCCCAGAAGGGCAGCGTCAACACAAAGAGAAGATCAGCTCCTGCCAAGTTGAGCAAGTACACATCAGTCATCGTCTTCAGTCGTTTAAAATAAACATAGGTGAGAATCACAAGCAGGTTACCCACCAGGCCTACAAAGCAAATAAGCGAGTAAATGGTGGGCATAAACCAGTCGCGGAATTTGCGGTTTAATTGCTTCTCACACACTATTACATATGCACTGTAGTCCATGTCAAGAGTATCGGTGGAATAATCATCTGCTGGGCCTTTCTCTGTCACGTTATCCAGCGACATGCACGTCTGAAGGAAAGACAAAAGGTTAATTTTGACTTAGAACACATTTTACAAGTATGCCTGTATGTTTAAGTATGCATATATTAGGTATCATAATATACATTAGAGCTAAGATTCAGTATATTCAGGGCTTCACTGTGTTAAAACTGCTACATCCTTCCATGCATCTATCGATCAGCATGAGAAAGCTAGAATAGTTGATCTCTTGTTAGGTTTATGTGTGTGTAGGTGGGATGCTAATATGTTCTGAGTAGTACTTCTACTACGCATGTGTTGACTGATAAAGTGGACTCTACAGTTTCCTTTTCCATGAATTCAAAATCATTTGAAGAACATGACTGATTGTGAGATTTTGCACGTTATACATTCATATAACAGACCTGTGTTTGCAACTGAAACTAAAAACAGCGACTGGTACAGCTGCCTGGGGCTGGTTTTTTATGCAAGCATCAAAGTACAAATGCAGTGTAGAATCCTCTTCTACCAGCAGTCCTAGACACCTTTGCAAAGCTTAATACCACTTCCTTTGTCATAATGACATTTCTACGCATACCTCAAAACCACAGAGCGAATAGTACTTCTAGATTTGGATAAAAGTGAAGGCAGGTGTGTTGGTCAGGTGAACAGTACATGAAAAAGTCACAAATACAGCCTAAATTTTAAAGTTTATGGCATGTGTTTCAAAAGGAATATGAAATAGAATAAGAACCTAAGAACATAAGAAATTTACAAACGAGAGGAGGCCATTCGGCCCATGAAGCTCGTTTGGGGAGAACTTAACTAATAGCTCAGAGTTGTTAAAATTATCTAGCTCTGACTTAATGGAACCCAAGGTTTTAACATGCAGTACATGAACAGGAAAAATATTCCATACTCTAAGTACGCCCTGTGTAAAGAAGTGATTTAAAGCATAAAAAAGTTTACCTTGACATAAAAAGTACAGATAAAAAAAAGAATTCCAGGAAGAGTAGCTCCTGCAAAAGAATAGAATATGGAGATTAAATTATTAATAAACTTATGCTATTAGTATCTGCTGCACATATCCAGTTATCAAAGATCCATTATTTTGGGAACATGCGTCTTAGCTCATCCAGACTAGCCCCACCTTCATCTGCTATCCCTAATCTCTTATCTATACTGGATGCCAGAGGTTCTTGCAGTGTTTTTGTAATAGATTTTATAGTTCTTCGTCTAATGCTAACTTGCAGTGGTTACTAGCTCTTATGCCTAGTTGGCAACTTGACAGCTGCATGCTTGTAATGGACTATCTGTCAAGTGTGGCTTTGTGAAAAACATCTGCTAAAAAAGGGTTATAGACTTTTAGTTTCCATCGGGTGAGTACATAACATTGTACAGCATCAACCAGTTTTATATGTTGTGCAAGATACAATAGTTGTTTATAGTTTACAACTGTTGTGGCTCATTTTTAAGCAATGCATCATTCACCACAAATACCCTGTTCCTATTTTAAACGTGGAAATTATTCAAAACTAAATTTGTCCATCACTGAAACTTTAAAACACACACACAAATGCATTGCTTCAACAAAACAAAGGTATACACAACCTGTTAATAAGTTAAACTAGAATACTTTAGCTATCAGTTAAAAAGTTACTGTTAAGAACAATTTAGATTAGCGACTATAAATACTGAGTGTAATAAAGAATTTAAAATAGTAACTTTATCTGTGTTTATAATACTTATAAAAAAGAGCAGGCATTTTGCTTACTCCTATGCAAAGTGTTACTTGACAAAGGTATCTACATACAAATTAATTTGTAATCTACTCACATAAATGGAACTTCGCTGTTATCATTCATTTAAGAATAACTGAATGACTCACCTATGAAAGTATACATGTTTTTATGGGTTAGATCCAAGCCTGGTTAAAACAACTTCTCATACTCTTCAGTGAAAAAAGCACTATCATCTGTCCCTGTTAAGACTTAGCAGGAGAAAATATCATTCATATCAACATGTCACAGCAAGTGTCTTAGTAATTAAGCCTCCTCCCCCATGCAAATTCTGAGCCTCTACATGCAGTCCCCTGGTTTTACCACAATTGCTTATATTTCCGTTACAGTTTTCTTGGCAGGTGGTGGAAATGTTCCAACAACGATTAGAAATAATATACCTGAACAAACTATTTAACCTTAAATTGTTACTTTATTTTGTGTGACTTTAAACCAACTAAAGAAAACCAGGAAACCAAATCATTCTTACAGCTTTGCATATTTAAAGCATAATTTTCCAAAACACTGTTAAAATTTTCCAAACTTTAAGTGCAGTCCCCATAACATTCATGCAGTGTAACTAAACACTAGATTTCACCTGCAAAAGACCATAATTTATTCAAAATGTTTAACTCAAGTTTCAAAATAAATCCATCAATGAACAGAATCAATGTCACCAAAATAAACAAAATCCCATGATTAATACTTAAACGATGACAATCAAAATAGTAAAGAGAAGTGATAGGATAGCCTGAAAGTGTGTTTAAGTTCTCATTGAGAAAGATAAAAGCACACCATAAAGTAACGTCACAATTTGCCTGTACTGAGTATTAGCACTGTCAACACCAATATCTCAACATCCATCCATCCATTTTCGAAACTGCTTATCCTACTGGGTCACGGGGGTCCAGAGCCTATCCTGGAAGCACTGCGCATGAGGCAGGGAACAACCCAGGACAGGGGGCCAGATCATCGCAGGGCACACTCACACACCATTCACTCACACACGCGCACCTATGGGCAATTTAGCAACTCCAATTAGCCTCAGCATGTTTTTGGACTATGGGGGGGAAACCAGAGTACCCGGAGGAAACCCCACGACGACATGGGGAGAACCTGCAACCTCCACACACGTGTGACCCAGGTGGAGACTTGAACCTGGGTCCCAGAGGTGTGAGACAACAGTGCTAACCACTGCACCTATTGGGAGGTGGCATGGTGGTGCAGGTCCGTGCCTCGTGCCCATTGCTTCCGAGATAGGCTCTGGACCCCCCGTGACCCAGTAGGATAAGCGGTTTGGAAAATGGATGGATGGATATTTTCTTTCATGCATCACCACTTGGGCTACGGCTCAGTAACACAATTAAATTCCCCCAATCAATTTACCGAGTGTGGGGGTTCACACACAATAAATTTTGCTGAATAAAAATACTGTAGTATAACAAAATATTATTATTACAATATTACAAGCCTAACTTGCACAATGTCCCCACCTCTCCAAAAAATTCAGGTCCGGCCAGTTCAGGTTGGAGAGCATGTGCTGATGCAGTGTGTTGCCATGCCTACCACACAGCGAAACTCCTCAGGATCCCAGTGGATGACTCCCCCCCCAGGCAGACATAGTCTCACCCTCCAGAAATGGCCATCCATCTGCCGCAGCCAGGTGTTTTGTGGGCGTCCCCTTGGCCTGGTCCAGCCGCCTGGATCATCAGCAGCAAGGATCCTGTGAGCTGGATCATCCTCAGAAAAACGTGCCACATGGCCATAGAGCCGTAACTGATGCTCACTCACAATACAGATAATGTGCCTCAATTGGGACTCCTCTAGCAACTGTTCGGCACAAAGTTTAACCAGTGGTACCCAAGGATCCTCCGACGAGACGCAGTACCAAAGGAGTCCAGTCTTCGTCTCTGCTAACTGGATAGCGTCCATGTCTCACAGTCATTGAGCAAGACAGGGAGCACCAGGACTCTAAAGACTTGGACCTTTGTCCTCTTGCAAAGATATTGGGAGCACCACACACCCCTTTACAGAGACCTCATGACCTCCGCCATGTACAGACTCCGTCTATTGACTTCATAGGAAAAGTCCCCAGAGACATGAATGTCGCTGGCAAAGGCAAGTGAATCTCTCGACGAGGTCGGCTTTCTCCCTACAGACATACACACTGCTGCTGGCTGTGCCTAAGAAATCATTAAATGCCTGGATCTTGGTCTTTATTCAGGGCACCCACAATCCCAGACACTCAGTTTCCTTGGTCAGTCTTTCGAGACCCGAACAGAGCCTCCATTGAGTCTGGGAACATCACAGCATTGCCGGCAGAGTGAAGATCAGTAAATTTTTCTTCACCAAAAGATGCCGTACAAGTGCTGGAACCCACGATCCTGCCCAACACCCAGTCCATACAAACACTGAACGGAATAGGAGCAAGAACACACCCCTGGCGAACCCAAGAATCAACTAGGAAGAACACAGAGGTTCTCCATCCAGTCTGCACAGCACTCACAGTATCAGTGTACAGGCCGGCCATGATGTCCAGCAACTTTGGGGGGATCCCGCGAAGTCTCAGGATGGCCCACAGGGCAACTCGATCAACTGAGTCAAACGCTTCACGAAAATCAACAAAGGCTGCAAAGAAGCTCTGCCAATATTCACGCTTGCACTCAATGAGAACCCTCATTGCCAATATGCAGTCCATGGTAGATTGCTTAGACATAAAAGCAAGTGGCGAGCAAGTGATCACGGATCCTGCTAAAGATAAGCCAACAAAGAGCCTAGCAAGGACCTTACCGGGCACTGAGAGCAATGTTATCTCCCTTTTATTCTTGGGGCAATTTGCCTGAAAATGAAACCAGGTGTAGATCTTCATCCATACAGTATTGTTTGAAGCAGACATACTATACATCAGATTGACATCACATTTACAAGGTCAAATGTCATCTGCTTTCACCCTTCACTTTGCTGCTACTAAGTGGTGGTGCTTAAATTTTTGGGGCAGTCAGCCTCATATGTGACTGCAAAGTTTGGAAATGATGAGGCAAATGTTTTTTGAGTTATTGTCTTAATGGGATCAAGTGTCAGAACTGCCCCTTTATTGCTGTAGGATCACACACATATAAGCCAGGGCTGAAATTCCACATTGTTGAGATAAGGCCCAGCCTGGAATGAGAGGTACTCGTTGGCCTAGTCACAAAAGCGGGGTTAGTGACCCATATCCCACACACACACACACACACACACAGATAACAAGGGAGACTAGCATTCTAGCTTTGGCCCAAAGATTTAGGGACCCCATGGACAGCAGAATTGGCCTGAAGGATAGGGGTCCCTCAACTTGGCACGCAACCCCTCCCCATCCATCCTGCCTTACAAACCACAGCCTCACCCAACACCCTAAAGAAAGCTCTCCTTTAAGTTTGACTTGTGTATATCCTGTATATGTGGTTAGGTATTATTACAAGTCTCAATACCCAGATAGTTTATGTTTGTTTAAGGTCCTTAGACAATCTTAGTGTTTTGTGTACCAAACCTATAACCATGTTGCACCGAATATCACGTATTTTACCCTTCTCACTTGAACCATTATATAAATGAGAAAATACATATATGTATAGTTACCCCTGCATACATGCTCTCATGGTTATCCCAGAGGTATCGTGAAAGTTAAATAATGTAACCAGGTATCTTAGTTGGTCTCCTAACTATCAGAGCTCTTTTCTTTGTCTAACAATCCTCCCTTTTTGAATTCCTCTGTCAGCCCTTATCTGATCTTTGTGGTCTGTTAGGCATTTCTTTGGCATCTGTGTTAAAGACTGAATCAATGTATATACTATCAATCCTGGAGAGCAGATCATTGAAATAAGCCACACGAACCAAAATATGTCGTTTCCAGATGTTTAATTTACATTGGTATTGCAACAATCTAACGGCCACGCCTATCTAAGGGTGAGATATGCTATTTGAATGTCAATATGCAATGTTGTGTCTGAACAACTTATCCAAAGTAGCAACCTAAAACACCTATACTGTATACGGATGTGATTCATTAACATGCATAATGTAAGAAATTGCTAATCAATTAATAGATGGTTTGAGGTGTGAACCTCCAGGCTGGTATGGCATGTTTGGTGTCAAACTGATGGAAAATAACTCCTGGTTACCATGAAAGTGTATGTATCAAAGTTACACCAGTTTCATGAAAATCATCGATAAAGTGGCATTATTCCAGTCATAAGTACCAAAAGACTGCCCCAGACACCCCTCCAAAAGAATGCTAACTACTGTAGATGGCCAGCCATTGGTTCAGGTGTCAGGTTCCTGGTCATCCCTATTAATGAACTTTAGACCATAAAACCTGGCGCCTCAGATTCAGGTATCTCACCAGGAAATTGCCAGAACACCGTGAAGCCCAGTAGAGAAGCCCATCCTGAATCCTGCTGGTGAAGCCCTGCTACCCAGCCGAAGGCCTGCTACCCAGCAGAAGGCCTGCTACCCAGCAGAAGGCCTGCTACCCTGCGTCCTCAAGACAAAGCCTTTCACCTTAAAGCTTCACAAAGAGTGAAAATCCAAGGGGCTCCACACCAAAAACCACCATTTCCTCAGCTCATCACGTCTGCAACCTACTGCCAAGACCCCATACACTCTGCAAACAAGTAAAACAACTTCCATTCGTCTTAACAACCTAACCTGTTCTGCTCTAGAACTTCAAGGGCGTGTTTCCACAAAATGTTCTTGCACTGCATAACAATATTTCCCTCTTAAGGTTACCCAATCTGGTTACCGCATTTTCATATTGCATTCTGTTTGGTTCTATTCTGTTATTTTGTGTTTGTTTTTTAAGTTAAGCGTAATGTCTGTCTTATGTAAGTATAGTGTTAGTGATAAATAAATGCATGCCTTTTTATTCAACTTCAGCCTCCGTTCATTGAGTGCTCACAATAGTTACTACCTCTGTGTGAACTGGCTCCTAAGTTCTGAAACCTCAAACTTGCCTGAAAATATCGTGATACTCTCTCTCAATGGCTATGAGAATAGCTTCACTACCAATCGTTTACAATACCTGGTGATGTAGCTCGGTGGACGAGCATTTTAACCCAGGTTACTAAGCAAGACTGGTAATTAGTGAATCCCATTTAAGTCTCACATTAACAGACTAACGGGGATGCCGCAATTGGGTTTGGAGGAACCAACCATTTGGCATAACAATTAGTTAATCATCAGCTAATTTTTCCTGCACGGCTTAGGGTTACCTGTCTCAGAATATAATCATTTTTAGACCCTCACCCATACAATGCCTGTGGAAAGTTTGAAAAAGATATGTCAAATTGTTTTTGAGTTTCTCTTACATATTAAAGCATGTTGCCATGCCCTGCCTATCCGACCCTCCTGTTTCCTAATGGCCCTAATGGTTTTGTTGCCATTTTGCAGTTTTTTTTATTGCCAGCTGTTTCAGTATGACAGACTATGGGGAATTCACTGAGAAAAGAAAGCACTCATACAACTTTTTCCACATCTTTACTGAAACAGTACAATAGCAAACAAAATAGTCACACATCACTATATAACATAAGAAACAGCAAAACGGCAATATAAAAGAACAACAAAAATGGCAACAAAATCATATACTGTGGGGACCCAAAATGCAATATGCCGTAAAAACTGTAATCACTATTTATAGGTTGTAAATGATCCTTAGAGTTATCAATTGTTTCTCTCATGGCTGGATATGTTTGTTTGTTGTTGTAGCTGTTAGCTATCCTGTCCTGCAGTGGGAACAGGGGTTATTTATTAGTAGTTGAATAATGAACTAGCCTGTATAAAATCATTGTTGCACAGCTTACTGCGAAGTCTGATATTGTTCGGCAAGTCACAAGCCTTGTTTTTTTTTTCGTTTTTGGTTGTCTGGGTTTTGTCTCTCTGCTCAGTCCTACAGACGGTTTCTTTGTTTCCCCTTTTTGTCGTCTTGCACATCTGTTTATTCTTGATTTTCACACTTCTTTGCAGAGTACTCCTGTCACAGTTTGGGGGGCCTCATCACAGTGCGTTTTCAAAAATGTTTCAAGTTTATTCTTAGTAACTTCAAATTTATCATTCTAAGAGAAATTGTGTCTCTGAAAAGCAGATGCAGCATAAGTCTCGTCTTCTCAGCTCACCTTACTATTTTTACCAACTTTTTAATCCTGTCTCAGAAAACAAATTGCCCCCCCTGCCCAATCCATATCACATTGTTTCCACCTGAAGCATTTGTACAAACCAAGAGAGCACAACTAAAACCTTACGAAACATCATATGTGGAAAGGCTGAGCATCTGTCAGACTTAAAACGCAGAGAAATGATTACTTCTTTTAAAAACTTAAAGCTCATCATAACTCTCAGTGGACTGTATCACATTCAGCAATCTCAGTTAGCCAAAGAGCGATAAGTACTAGTTGATGATATAAGGTTAAGGCTGATAAGCTTTTTCCATGTAAGTCTTACCACAGCCAGATAAAGAGAAGAAAAAGAAAGAATCATGAACAAGATGAGTCAAAGCAAATGGAAAAGTTGGACTTTCAGTTTAAATTCTTTAGAAAACCCGAAGAATGAATAAGTAGTAGATTCCATCGGCTGAGTATATATTTTGTGATGAGATGACCTGCAGGAAATTCCCTGGACACTCCCAGGGCATGATCAGCACCACGCACGCTGCTGCTGGAGGAACGGAGCCTGCATGGAGGCATGAAAAAAGTTTCTCGAGGTACTAAATGTAATAATGTACTTACTTTTTCCCAGCAGAGAAAAGTGGCATTTGTGCTGAATTTTGTTGAATAAATAATTTCAAAATCAAACATTTGTTGATTTATCTATCAAATCACTTTTATCTATCAAACCTCTTCATTAATTAATTTAATTAAGATTAAATATTTGTTTGTTCAAATATGTTGGAAAAAGACATTTTTAGGTGCTTTTTTTTCCCCAAGATCAGACTCGAGAACGGCAGCAATACCATCCCAACCCTCAGCGACCTTCAGGGTCTGATCACAGAAGGTCTCCCACATCACATTAGAGTCAGCCGTCGCACCAAAGTCTGGCCAAGTCCAGCCTCATTCTCCTAATAGGTGGTAGCCTAGTGGATCTATGCTGAATCTTCACAGTAGCAACACAAAGTCTATGGTCAGAATTCACAAACTGGGCACTTCTGTAGACCCTGCAGTTCTGCAGGAGCATCCAGCGTCTGCCCACGAGGATGTGATCAATCTCCTTTACCGCACCACCAGTATTGGAGGACCAAGTCCAATGATGTGACTCAAGGCATTGGAACCAGGATCCAGCGACTCGCAGCCCCTGATCTTTTGAACATGCAGCCACTCTCACCTCAATCACTGACACAATCCTCAGAGCCAGCCCTGTCAGTGCCAGTGGTTGCACTGAAGTCACCCATGACCAGAGGAATGTCACCGCATAGTCACCGATCAACCACTGATCTAAGTTGTGAGTAAAATGTTTCCCTCAATGGGGCATGATTCACCGCGGTCAGAGCATACACTGAGACAACAAACAACACTCCCAAGGAGTGCCTTAGCCTGAGTCTCATGATACGCTCATTGAAAGGAGTGACATTAGACATAATCGGCAACAGCTATCAAAGAGTGTGGCTGCCATCAAACTGACCAGACCAAAAATAGGTATACCCACCTACAGAGATCTGGCCACTCCCTGTTTTCTAGATGCCCTCAGGGATTGACTAACACACTAGGGTGGTCCAAAATAATCAACTTCATGAGACATGACTTCCACAAGTGTAATTTTGTTGTATGTCTGGCGATTGTTAATTGTGCCAAATTGTAAGCCTTTTGGGGAGCATTTAGAGGTCAAATATTGATTATTAAATGCATGAAAAGAGAATATGGAATTAAAATTACAGTGATACCTCAGTTCTTGAACTCAGAACCCAAATTTCTTAAAATAGAACCAACCAGTTTGAAAAAAAAAAAAGATCTAGAACTCAATCTGAATCTCACAAGTTGAACCGTGAACGCCAACCTAACCTAACTTGTATGCCCGGGGAAATGAGTCACGCGGCACGTGTCTCAGCGGAAACAAAGGGTAACACTTCGATGTCAGCCTTGCATTTGCTGTCGTAGCATCGATTGTTGGTGATAGTGCTTTTTTTTAATTGAAAATATTGTATCAGGTAATACACTGTGCTTTATATCATTTTGGTAGCCATTGCTCACCAAAAGGTTACGCTATAGTTGTACAAATGTTACAACCTAAAAGTTTGTGATTTACGAACAAATTAATGAATACAAAGTAATAAGAAAAATAAACAATGGCCCACATAGCATAGTCTACTGTTGGGGCATGGCTTGGGGTTGTAACAATCTGCCGAGCCGGGACCGGGGAAGCAGGGACAGGACTCAAGCGACTGGGAAAGACGGGGTTTAAATGAGAACAGGAAGAACAACACAATGACATCACAATGACCGGACTGGGGAAACAAACTGAAATGCGAACTAAATACAGAGGACTAATGAAAATAACCAGAAACAGTTGATGACATAGGATTCTCACAAGGTTAAAGAGGGGGCGTGGCACACGGAAGGAGCGGACGATCGGGGCAGGACAGGGGTAGCGTTGGGGGGCGTGGCACACGGAAGGAGAGGACGATCGGGGCAGGGCAGGGGTAGTGCTGGGGGGCATGGCACACGGGGGGAGTGGACAATTGGGGCAGGGCAGGGGTAGTGTTGGGGGGCGTGGCACACGGAAGGAGAGGACGATCGGGGCCTGGCAGGGGTAGTGTTGAGATACATTCCTTATCGTTTTGGAAGCCATTAAGAAAAAAATGCTCTTCATGTTTTATCCTGTTCATTAACTAATCTTATTATATGACAGTAAGAACAAAATGTTTGTTATGTGCGAAGGATGAACACAAATGGCAGTGCTACATTCAAGTCAGTGTTCATCAGTGTGGTTTTGGAGCATGTTGGATAGGTCTTCCTGTGCTGAGCAACATGGCGAAGGATGTACTTCTCATTCTTTGTGAGACTTGAATTATACTGCATTAAAACAATTCCTTTCAGTGGAGTCCGGTTTCCTCCCTAGTGTGACTCTGACAAGCCACACCTATTACGTGTTTGTCTTACCTCTCGTTCCTGCCCTTGTGTAATTCACTCCAGCTGCCTATTGCTATGCTCCCTCGTTAGTCTTTTCATAAAAGTGCTTCCCAGTCTTGTGCTCCCTAGTCCTGGTATTAACATCAATCCTGTCTGTGGCCTGTCCTGTTAGCTGTGTTCTGTACTCCCAGTTTTGATCCCCCATGATCCTGTTTCTTTCTCTTGGGTATTTTGGTTGAAATAAAGCGTTTCTTTGTTACACCTTTTGCTCCTGCGTCCTTCAGTGTGAGACAGTAAACATTTTGCTGTCAACCACAACAACAGCATCAAAGAACAGCTATTTTTACGTGTTATTTCTAAACATCACTAGTACCAACCAATATTTAGTATTAAGTAACAATTTTGTAACTAACCACATTACCACATTATCTTGATCTGAGCAAAACTGACCTAATAGTGAATCTCATGAAGAGCCAGCCATATGAGGATTATTATAGGAGTTTTAGCAACCTCTAAGTTTGTCCCACACTGTTTAAAAATGTAACCATATCTTATCTATGAGGTAGAGCATATTTGTCATGACCGGCTCTCATGTGTGCCACGCCCCCTGATTACCCACGTGTGCTTCCCCGATTGTCTCCAGCTCTGTCTGATTACGTTGCCCAGTCCTGTGGTATTTAAGTCCCGGTCTTACCTGTTTTCCCCGTCCGTCATTGTGGTTTGGTGATGGTCAGTGTGGTTACCTGTCTCCTGTTCCTGACGTCCCCGAATAAACCCGTAGTGTTTCCCCGATTTCCGCCTGCCTGCTCGTTACTGACCCACCTACCCGCACGATCGCCCGTCTGCTCTCCCTCGATCGTGACAATATTCAGACATGTGGAGGCAATCAAGCTGAATTTTTATCAGTCTTGTGGACCACCCTACTAACACACCCCTGTTAAAATGCCAGGTTTCAATAAATCATTTAAACATTTTCCCACCTTCAATGTGACCGATACCCTGTACAAATCAATTGGAAAACAAACAAATCTGTTAGGGGGAAAAATATAAAAAAATAAAAACATACAATAAGTTGGTCGCATTCACAACCGTAAACTAATACGTTGTTGAAGCACCTTTTGATTTAATTACAACATTCAGTCTTTTTGTGTAGGATTCCATCAGCATAACACATCCTCACTTGGCAATACTTGCCCACTCTTCCTTCCTTCCTTTCTCATCCCAACACCTAATCAAAATGCATGCTTGCACAATGCCGGTGGGACAGTTTCATTGTGCATTTCGGGATCCTAGAAAAACTACATAGTTATCAGGGACAAAATATCGAATCTCACACAAAAAGCAGCTCTGTAAGGCAGCTGGCTTACACAAACTAAGAACAACCCCATACCATCCTAGGGGAAACCACAATAAGTGATTTAATTCTACAGGGGCGAAAGCAGTCTCTTGGTGAGTGGATGTGCCAGAATTTTCTGCAATTGAATGGTAATTGTTTTGGGGTGGTATTTTGGGTTCAACTTTTGCTAAAACATTTTTACTCTGTCATAGGAAAAAAAACTTGGCAAGCGTTGCAGTTTTAATGATTATTCCTTTTCAAGGTTATCCAGTATATGTTTTAAAAATCAGTTTAAAGTTTACCTCCACTGCTTTTGCATGTGTGCCACATAAGTTCCGCATGCGTCTGTTCATGCTTACTGTTTAAAATCTCTCCAAGACCGGTTTGTGAGGAATTTATGTGGAACTTCTTTTTTGCTCTATAAATACCCAATATTTATTATGACAATCAAAATGCAATATTTCACTATTTTCCAATACCACGCTGTCCCAGTATATTATCCAAAATACTTATGTTCGACATGCCACTCTGATCTTCTTCTAGCTGTTCTTCTGAACTCTTTGATCTCTTCATTTGCCCACAAATCCATTATTACTTTTTTTTTTCGTTTATCATTGTCTTCTGAGTTTGTAACTTTTTTCTAGATGCCAGTTGTATCGTGTTTGGAGACTGGCTATTTGCTTAACCAATCGGCAAAGAAAGAGTTTGCAAATCCCACCCCAAAGTACCACGAAAGTGCCCTAGCTGGGTTGGTACTTTAGGTACTGGAATTTTTGGTACTGGTGCTTGACCGGAAGTTAATGGCAAGGGAGACGGTACCAAAAGTGCCATACCAACAGAAGGGTAACTGGTGTGGTGTAAAAGTGCCCTTAATGTATGCCTGTGCCTCTGCAAAGCACTTTGATTTGCCCTTCATCTGAATTTTGCCATATAAATAAACTTGCTTTGACTTGGCTTGATCAGTACCAAAGCTGTACTTCTGGTATGTACAACATATAGTGGCTACTATGAATACAATATTGATAAGACCTGGGCCCATGGAGTGAAAGGATAAATGGAGGAAAAGGGACTCAAAAGTGAGTAGGCACACTGCCCTCAGAGGTTTGAGCTGTGCAGTATTCTTGTCAGTTAGTAATTTCAATGTCTCAGATCTTAAAAACTGACTGCATTATTAAATCAACGTTACAGTGTAATCCGTGGTTTCAGTTATCTGCAGTTATCGGCATGGTCCTAAAAAATAAGGTTTAAAAAGTATCGAATGGTTCATGTGTTTAAAATTGCATACCACATGAGTACAGCCTGTAAACCGGTGACAATCTACAATAGGTTAAGAAATCTCTAAACAAATTTTTCCTATTACCAGTTATGTACAGGTAGATTTTCATTGTAAAATATACAACAGTACCCTATGTTTTAGCATTGGTCTTTCATCATTTGAGTATAAAAAGCATTATTTTCATTGCTGTGGCATCCCTTGATACATGACATTTTTTATTACTATATTGACAGCTGTTTTCATTTTTATCTTACTTCTTTTAAGGGCTGTTTTATAAATGGGAACCAGGTGAACAGTGTTCTGGTCAGGATAAGACATGGTTGGCCATGGTTCAACATGCTTTCTAAACATTATCATAGCAGTTGTCTAAAAAAACAGTTATTCCTGGTGTCACATTTAACATACTGTTCAAAACCTGGAAATGTGATTCTTCGGTTGCAGTGTTTAAAGTTACGCATGATAAAAGTCATGGCATTTGGGTGTGCTGTTGTTACTTATGAACAGAACCTGCAAACTGTACAGCAGCCCTTGAGGTATTACTCCTGGGAGGCTCATATGTTACGGGTCCCACGTTGGGTGACCGATATAACAGGTATTAGGGTCCTGATAACACAGGGAATAAATGGTCATACAAAAAGTCGTAGCTTCGCCGTTTGGAATCCTTACTAGGAATGAACGTTTATTTAGCATATTTTCAACAAATGCAACTCTTATGTCTATCTTTGCATCGCTGTATACTTAGTATGTAATCTCACATGTATTAAAATACAATTTCTTCTTATTTCATCAGTTAACAAGTAAATAGTGATACACCCCAAATTAAAATATTCATCCAGTATCTTTTCACTTTTAGGCTTTTGTTTCACTAGTACCACGTTCACTCAAACTTAGGTTCACGCATTCATAACAATTCCCCGCTACTTTCGCTCATGACTTAAATACAAATTATATTAATACCGTGTTATGTTCTGGTGTACACGTTTTCTGGAGGCTTTCAATAAAGCAGCCGACGCAGACATATGTTGGAGCACACCTCCGTTGTTTTATTTATTGTATTATTTTATCCCTTTATCTGGCACATCATCAACAGAACCAAGGTCACAGTGCCATCTATTGGTAAAGCGTATAAACAACTCGGGGCTACACATAGCAGTTTGATTTACCAGCTAGCTCCCCCTTCTTTCGAAGAACTCTATTTCCAATTTCGGTGCAATAGCGCCGATAAACTGACACAATTGTTGCACTGTTGTGAGATACAAATAGAAAGACATCTACTTAGATACATTAAAGTGAAAAACACCGGTAAACATGTACGTGCGCACAGACACGGTGTTTCCCATACGACCTTTAGAAACCCGAAGAACATACAATATATATGGGGACAGAGAATGCTCACATCAACAGTTCCTTTCAAGGAATAAAATATGTTTTTCGACAGGGGCAAATAAAACACAAAGGACAATATACAACACAAATGTGGGGCTTCCCCCACTATTAGCATACACTCACCAGACTCACACTTGGTGGGAAAACTCCGTATTCCATTCAAACAAACTTCTTACACTGACACATCTTAGTTACAGTTATTTAATTACACATGACAAAACATGTGACGCTTTGCCATTTGCTGCCTTGATAACACAGGGAATAAATGGTCATACAAAGATACGTAACTCCAACATTCGGAATCCTCACTAGGAATGAGAGGAAACGGTTAACGGCGCACATTATAAATCATAGGCTTTCCACGATCCCACCGCTGCCCCCTACTGTCCAGGAGGTAAATACTAGTAATGTGCAAACGCAATCTTTTTAGTGACAATGGAGGAAGAAGTATGATGAGAATAAATAAAAAGGACCACACAGACTGCCGCACCAAAAATAAATAAAATAAATAAAAATAAATAAAAGACAAAACAAACAAAGAAAAACAGAATGAAAATAATAATAATATTATAAAATATAAAACTAAAACAACAACGAGCGACAACAAACAACAAGAATAACAACACTGATAACAATTGCAGCTGCAACCGTAATAACAACAATAACAATAACAACAGCAACATCAACCACAACATAATACAAATTTACAACTTATTATCATTGAAACAAGCCTTTGTGTATGCATCTACCTTTGTATGTGTATACTTTTGGTTATGTGTGTATGTGCATGTGTGTGGCGTAGAGATGAAAAAATTGATGGGTGGATGTGTACCTATATATGTAGGTATTTATGCGCGTATTTATCATAATTATAATTTAACTCGTTATAATTAGCACACAAGTATATACATGCTATGGGAGGCTATATATTTAAACCTGATTAACATGTACCACCAACAGTTTTTCATCATTGTATCTATTACTATAGGCTAAAAATAAATATACAGAATATTCACACGTTAATAATCACAAATTTTATTAGTCAATATTTTGCCTTACAAACCGGTCCTCACTCGTGGCAATACTTATTCTGGCAAATAGATGTCACTGCACTACATAGGCAGTGTATTGCCCATAGACCGACCGAAACGAAAGACCCAGTGAACCGGAAGATGCAATGAACGATGCGAACCAAATGAACTTGGTGTTCCAAAGGACCACTGAATGAACGAGTGAACGAAAAGACCCGATGAGCAAAAAAGACTCGATGGAAAAAGTACGCTGAACGGGTGGTGTTCAATTTCAGCGAATCGTTCTGATCTGCAATAACACGGTCAGTGGGGGCGCTGAGATCGAGTGGTGGTCGTTGTGATCAAACAGAGCGCGATGTCAATGTAGTCGCTGATCTCAAGTCAGTGGAACTGTACAGTTAATGGAAGGTGCTTGTTGAACTTAAACGTGTCGTCACGGCTGTGTTTCTCATGTTGTTTAGTGATAGACTGCTTCCCGAATTGCTGACATGGACTGACGATAACGTTAGCACTTAATAATAATAGATACTTTATTGATCTCCGTGGGGAAATTATTTTTACGCATCCTCCAACTTGCTCTCTGTGGGTGACAGCAAGCTGCTCGCGAAGGGCAGCTACCTCTTGCGGTTCTAGGACCCGCCGTTGTGTTGAAGCAGGGCTCGAACCGGCGACCTTCTGATCGCAGGCACGGAGGCTTAGCAGGCATTCATACAGTCATTCCAAACGTTTTGGCCAGCGAATCGTTTCAGTCAGTTCAGTTTAAAGACCCGTTCAAAAACACAAGTTCGTTCGTGATTCGCACATCACTAGTAAATACAGAAAGCGTATTTTCATTGCTTTCCCCCTTTGCTTTTCTCTGATAGCTTGATAGCTAGTTTCTATCAGAGTGAATGTGTGAAAATCTCTAGATGTAATCATGTCTCGGTGAAGAGCATGAATAGGACTCATAGTACTCCAAACACCCCCTTGAAATGAACCGCAGTTCATCCATCTTATTCTTCAGTAATCTTGCATTGCTCAGGATCAGTGATGGCAGGGGTGATTGATTCCCTCTTTGCTGTAGCCACTGTCGGGTGCCTCCTCTCCAGCTGCTTCTTCCTATTTGATGGTGTCATGGTGCTTTAATGTCCTTGGGCATGTGGTCAAGAAGCGGTGTTTGTAAAATTACTGTTAAGGTGTAGAGACAGAAGCACTTTCCCTTATATGTTTCTGTAGTCGCCTTGTTCTGTTTGGCCAGATCAATACGGTTCACACCACAGTAGCAACAGCAGAATAAGTCTCAAAACTCAAGCCATCCATTACTTTTGCATAATAATGTTCATACACTCACTCATATGCATCCGAACCATCACATTAAACACACGAGCGGACATATCAAGCAAACTGCAGTCAGTGTCCGTGTGCCACCTTAAATCCCCTCCTTTGATCTGTAGCAGGGGTGCCAAACTCCAGTCCTGGGGGGCCAGAGCCCTGCACATTTTTGGGTTTCCCCTCATTTAACACACCTGATTCAACTCCTTGTGCTAATTACCACACAGCTCTTGAGCTGAATCATTTGTGGTGGAACAGGGAAAGAACTAAGCTACACAGCCCCCCCCCCCCAGGACTGGAGTTGGGCACCCCTGGTCTATAGGAACACGTACTTCACACATTCCTTTCTCCTGTATACCTCCAGAAGTTCAGGATTACCATTTAATTTCTCCCTGTGCTTTTCAATCCTAGCTTTGTCTGCAGCCTTCCTGTGCTGGCTGTCTGTCAGTTGTGGCAACAGTGAGAAAAAAAGTCACCATATTCCTTAAAATGAAGGCGAGGTGGGTGTATGTCCTCTGATTGACTGTGTCAGAAACAATTCTGTCTTATTGTTATTAACCATCTAGTTATTCACATAGTTAAATATGAAGTGATTACATAATTAATAAATAGTTAATAATTGTAAGATTAAAAATTGTTAGAAGTAAAATATGAATTAAAATAACTGTTCATTTATGAATGTTATATTAAGATCTCATTACTGCAACAGCTTCTCATTACTTATTTGATCCTTTAAAGTACGTGGTAAGGAAGAACATGAGTAACGGTATTTAGACGCTTTTAGCTAAGTTAGCAAATAACATGAAATTCTACGTCTCCTACATATTGAAGTCCTTTATTGGCTTTACCATCACAAAAAATAAGGTAATGTTTGTAAAAGTAAATATCATCACTCCATTTATAAAAATTTCACAAAGTGATAGATGAGAAAAGAAGACTTTTGCTGCAACTTGCAGGAAGGCAGGGTTGGACATCTAACCTGGCTGAGGAGGGTGGAGCGCTTCCTCCTGCAGTGCCAGACATGAAGTTGCTCGGCGCGGCATGGTGGTGCAGTGGTTAGCACTGTTGCCTCACACCTCTCTGACCCGGGTTCGAGTCTCCGCCTGGGTCACATGTGTATGGAGTTTGCATGTTCTCCCCATGTCGTCGTGGGGTTTCCTCCGGGTACTCTGGTTTCCCCCCACGGTCCAAAGAGATGCTGAGGTTAATTAGAGTTACTAAATTGCCCTTAGGAGTGCATGTGTGAGTGACTGGTGTGTGAGTGTGCCCTGTGATGGGCTGGCCCCCCGTCCTGGGTTGTTCCCTTTCTCGTACCCATTGCTTCCAGGATAGGCTCCAGACCCCCCATGACCCAGTAGGATAAGCGGTTTGGAAAATGGATGGATGAAGTTGCTCTTTTAAAAGCACTTTTGTTTTAATTAATAGTGCACTAATAGAGGAAATTAGCAGCAGTACAGACAGGGAAAGCCAGCAATTTACACACTAATCATATTCAGAGTAACAGCTACGCAACAAAGAAACCACTCTAAAAATATTACATTCATCATTTTCAACACAATGGCCCATCACTTACCATTTACAACATGAATACACAATTACATACAGTAATTCAGTTATTTACATTGACTGTTTAGTGCAAGGCATGCTGATATGCAAATAATATAAATCTCTATTGCCTGGCCCCACAGCATCACAATATATTAATTCATGAAATATTTTTAGAGCTGTAGACTTTGACCTATACAGTGTGCAGATCTTTAAAGAATTTGATTCTTTTAGATTTGACAACTGGTTTGAAAGATTCACTTAAAAGCAGTTCAAAAGAATGTCCTTGCTAGCTGTAATTGGAGCTGAAGGCTGGGAAAGTTATTCTACCTGTGAATAGAAAACAAAACTTGCATTGTAGATTTTCGAATAAATATATTGGTTTAGATATTTGTTTAATTCTGCGTTTTGCATAAATTCTGGGGGGAAACATCATCACTGGAGAAAATTTAATCTGTCTGCTGATTCCACCCTGTATCTGTGAACTTCTTACTCACCTTTCCTAAGCTGCCAGTGCATCTGAACACCCTGCTGTTACCCGTGTCCCTTAAAGGGGAATATGGAGTCTGATCAAGTCAAATCAAGTCTTGCCAAGCAGGTCTTTAATGTCATTTTTAGCCATACACAGTTGAGTACAGCACACAGTTAAAAATGAAACAGCATTTCTATCAGACCAAAGTGCCACATAAATTAACACAAGACTAACACCTAACAGCCTAGTGACGTAGAGTGCAGTGTGCAGAAACTGTGCAAATATTTCAAAAGGACAGCAAGACCTGTGAGTCCAAACAGCACAGTAAACCCAGTACTGATAAGGTACAGTTGGGTTGTGTAATGAGGTAACAATAAAAAATAAAAAATTAAAGTAAAGATAGTAAATAGTAGATAAATAATAGTGTTGACAAGTAATTGTGTATGTTGTGTGTGGTATCAGATCAGTCCCTGAGAGTTCAGTAGCCTGACAGCATAAGGGCAGTAACTGTTTCTGAGTCTCTAACGGCATTGTAAGGAACTGTGATTTTGATACACATTTCACATAAGTAATGATATCTTAGCAACAACTCAAAAACCAAATTTTCTGGAAATGTTCATGACATTACGAGCTAGCTTTAGTAAAAAGTTGATAAATTTTGAAATATAGGTTTTTTTGGTTATTGAATTTTTTAATCAGTTATTACATAGTAATTCTTCATATGGGGATGGCATATTATTTGTTCAATCTATAGAGCTGGACAATAACTTTAAAACAGTATGAGGACCATTTCTGTGCAGCTTATATTAAGGTAAATATAGCCAGTCAAAGTCATACCCCCCCCCCAAAAAAAAAAATAATAATAATAATTTGTTCGCTGAAATCTTCCTCAGTATCTGTCCAAGACATGCCCAATTTCAGTTTCATGAGTTTCTCATGTGACCAAATCAGCTGCCGAGTTTCATTAAAATCCGTGACGATGAGGTCCGAAAGTGTGATGATTTGACATGGAATGACCCAAATGGAGCACCTCAAATGCCCAGCACCATTCCATTTATAACATAAGGGTGCCCTCTGACTGGGGGTAGATGTATTATATCCATAGGTTCAGATGACACCTTCTTCAATGACCAGTTATCCCAATTTGCATGGGGTCACAGTTTAAAACAGGACACAACATAAATTTAACACTTGAAGCAGTGAAGCCTTTAAAAGTAATGGCAGATTTACTAATTTCAAGGAAACCCATACCTTTGGGGTTTTAATATAACCCATCATTGCATAGATTTCTGTAAAGCTCTACTGTTGTTTACTTGTCTTTAAATCAGGATATATCTTAAACCTTATTTTCTAACCATTTTATCCATTCAGCTATAATGCTTGTCTAGTTCAGGTATGTAAAACTTTCTTGATCCCCATGCGAGAAACGTTTACCCAACAGCATTGCAAAAATAAACTCCCAGTACAATTACCCTAAATTCACAAATAAATAAACAAGCAAATAACAGGAAAGTTCAGAGTACAGCTACAGTTCTGCAGATATTAAATGTAATATATATATTTAAACTAAGTGACTAACTCACGGGTCTGGAGAACGTTGCTGTAGATGTTGAAACATGCTATTCTTGTTTGAGAAGCAGCAGTGTGAGCATAGTTTAGGAAAGGTCACAAAAGTAACTTAAAAGGCATCTTAAGCATTATTTTTATGCTGTATAGCTCAACCTGACCCAACAAGCACACGTAATACTAGTAATGGGCTTCCAATGTGCGGAAAAATGTCAACGTATCTTTTGTTTCTAGCCGTGTACGTCAGGTCATGCACCCGCAACATCTGCAGGCCACCAAGAGGTGGACGCCCCCCAAAAGCTAAATGTCATGCATACACGCCCCTAGGATAGGTTACGCCCAAATCCTACAGAAAGGAAATCTCTGTGCGGCCAGATCTTGTTCTGGTTTTGCCATGACCGAAGGAGCGTTTCAGTAGTAAAACATGGTTTATATCAGTGAGAGGTTATTAAAGGGTTAAGCCTGTCTGATGCATTTTGATATCCACTGTCTGTAATTACGAAGATAGGTAAAAAATAAATAATTAAAGAATAAAGTGACCGGCCCTGCCGATCGGTGGTAACACTGGGGAAGTAGTTAGACTGTTAGAGAGGGCTTATTGTTTGGCTTGACGGGCTCAGCGTGGAGGCTTGCGAGTCGGAGTCTGCGCACTATATGTCTGTTAGCGGGGACGCCAGGGCGACATCACGGAAAACTAGCCTCGCACATTTCCTCTGCTTTTCGGAGTGCCATGGGATCGGAATACTGCCGACATGCTGCCTCCTGTGCTCGCTTTTCGAGAGATTAGGCTTGCCGATTAGGTTTTTGCCCTGAGAGAGCCGTCTGGAAAGAGCGTATGGACGCACTATGCGGGAAATGGTTGGAGGCTGCTGCGTGTGCTCCGATGAACGAGGCTGGGCTGAGAATCCGCTTGTGTATTGTGATGGACATGGGTGCAGCGTCGCTGTGCATCAGGGTAACTCTATTATTATAGCGCTTTTAGCCGGCTACATGCTAAATCTGAGTAAGCGGGGACCATAGCTCGTAATCGGGTCTAATTGGTAATATTCGGCTCGTAGTTGCAGCCTGTTGTTTTTTGTATTTATATTAATACAGATACGCCTGGTCACTCTGCCAATACCCGTGTTGAAACAAGGCACAAAAACGTTGATTTTCATTTTCGCGTGCTGTTAACGCCGAATATTATTATAGCTAATGATGTAAGTGAGATCGCGCTTTTCCGGTGTCTGTTGTCAGCGTTAGAACATCATGGCGATTATTTTCGGCCATTAAGCTGGAAAGTCTAGACAAAACACGGGTTCAGCGCAGGATACGCGGCGTTTCCAAGACCTTTAGGGAGGACAGATTGTTTTGTTATTTGCCTGTGTCGAATGCGTTATACCAACCTGTCTGATATTTAAAACAAGGGCTGGATGAAATGAAAATGATCACTGCTGTGCTGCTTCCTACCAAGTAAAGTATGAGAGGTTGTTGATTTTGTGTGCTTGCATGCATCAGTTTATTAATGCACACAGAAACGAACAGAACTCTACATAGTTTACTTTACTAACAGTGTGATTTTCTAAAACGCCAACCGTAGTAAATATGTCTGACCGCGTATTCTCCTGTAGAAATAAGTACACATATATGTATACATATATATGTTTTGGTTTTTTATTTGCTTCCTTGTTTTGGCTTGTTCCCTTGTTTATTATTGATGAAGCTTGTATGATATTTAAAGCTGAGGAAGTCATGCTGTCCAGCTTTTGCTAAAAACCATTTTTGGTTATCAAGAAGCTTAGTTAGTGCCCTTCAGGCCTATGGCTACTGCTGAAAATCGTTCATTTCAACGTTTTCGAAATACTGTAACAGTTCAGATAATTGACATTGCGTGTATTTGGTTGTTCTGATAACAGTTCTTTCCTGTCACAATGTATGTCTTTTTACTTTTGGGATTTATTCAAGTTTTTCCTTCCGGACACCTCCATCCAGCCAAAACATTTGTTAATTAGATAATAGATGTGTCTTAGGCAAAGGGTGCTGATCGTTTGAATTCAGCAATCTCAGATTTTCAATAACCACATAAATTACTAAGATTAATTGTTTTTTTGTTAGAAGCATGTGAAAATACAAAACATATATACTTTTTTAGTAAAAGATTTTTCCCCACTTTGCTTCCTCAGCATCTAGTCAAAGAACTGTGTTAGTTACATTTTTAAATACTAATGCATTTAAATGGAGTAAAACATACAGGTTACTGGGTTGTTCAGCCAACCTTTTTCTCTTGTTCGTCAAAAGCCATGGCATATGATTTCATAAAGTATGTATCAGGAAAGAATGCAAATTCCAGATTTGTGGAACAGTACTGGTCATTTGGAAATGTTTTGTCTTTCTGCATTGAACCCAGTTAAGGCTCCAGCACTCCCTCCTCAAACGTGACCAGGATAAACACAAAATTGGCATATGAATGGATGGATGAATCTAATTACAAGGCACTCACTGAATGTTTTATCTCATGTGGATCGAGATGAATTTTTTGATGTTCTAAACTGTTTTCCATTATCTTATTAAATTTTGAATCCCTATTAGAAAATGGTATAGCACAACGTTTTAATGTGTCAACTTTTTTTAAATTGATAAAACACAAAATTTGTTAAGATCACTTTATAGATGGAAATGATGAAACAAGTTGTAAATTCCAGTGTCTGAAAGGCCATCAGAATATTGATAGGATTGAGTGAGCGTACAATTTGTTTTGTTATTAATTCGTAAAAATACTTTTTGACTTTTAGTTGCTAGACTAAAAATGCTTAAAACATGAATGTTGCTCATAAAGACAAAGACATTACCCGTTAAAAGGCTGATAATATTGATGATGTATTTAGAATTTAGTAATTTCATCCATCCTGCTTGCTACCTCTCTAGTAGAAGGTGTTGTTGAGCCTGGAACCTTTTCAGACTGCATGTAATAATAATAATTCGTGCGCAGATATGGAAATTTTTGCTGATTCTTTTTATATATTTTTGTTATACTGGGATACCATTAACTGGCTAACCTTAGAGCCACTTGCTGAGTGGGGCTGGATGTGCTGGTGCTGATTAATGGAATAAAGTTACATCGTTTTTTGTTCTGTGAAAAACGAAAGATCGATCTACTGGTAAGATTTAATAATGACTTAAAAACGTCGTAAACCGGATTAAACCTTCGCGCAGGCTAGTACTTTGAGACTAATTCTAATGAGTTGTGTTCTGTTTTGAAGCAACACAGGACACAATTTCTCAATTTTTTTTAATCACACCATTTAATTTCCCTTAGTACCTCCTTCCTCCACTTGGCTCATAAAAATTTTCTGGACAACTCCGCGAACCCTACTTCTATGTGGCAAATGAACCTACGAAATCCCTTGTCCCTCACTACGGAAAATAGCTGATCATCCAATGCAGATCTTTAATACTGTCTTCAGCTCTGGTGCCATTAACTTTTAATATTGATATAATGTAAATATCGACTGGCAATACTGGGCAAGATTGACACATTAGTTTGATACCAATATCATGATATTTTACACATTTCGGCTGATACCAATATGTTAACTGATATATTGTGCATGTCTACATGTAATTAGGCACTATGGGCAGTTTAAATATGCCCATTTACAGAGCAGCAGGTGTTTGGGATGTACTTCTAGGAACTTGCATGAACACAGGAATATACACATATATTCCATATATGTAGTGGCAGGGATCAGATTTTAACAATAACTCAAGAAGTGCACTTAAATGTCTCTACCATCTTTTTATTAGTTGTATTATTAAAATGTTTTATCTTAAATTACTTATCTGAAGTGTACTCCCCAAATGCTTGCTGCCATTTGATGAACCTTTTTCAAACTTTGCACAGGCATTGTATGGGCGACATACTAAAATTCATTAAATTTAGAGATAGGTCACCCCAAAACAGGTGCAGTGCCACATAGTAATAGGAAAAAAACAGGCAATTTTGACATTTGATACCTTAAAGATGATAGCTCAAAAACTATTAGATGGATCTTTTTCAAACTTTGCAGAGGCATTGTAGGGCAGGTGACCAGTTTAATTTTTGAGACAGATCACCCCAAAATTAAAACCGCAGTACTTAATGACAGCAAAGGGTAAGGTGAACACAGACAGGACATTTGACATTGTGAAACGTATTTGATGGATCTTATTACTGTTTCACAAAAAAATGGATGAAGATCTGCATCTGATTTCATTTTCATATGCATTGCCCCAAAGGTGAAGCAGCAGCAATGTTTGGCTGCAAAGGAAGGAAAGACACTTAGTCTTGTGAACACAGTAACTAAAATTATTTTACAGATCTCTTTTCAATCTTTGCAGGCACATTGTAGAGGTGACAAACTGGATGTGATCAAACTTTGAGAGCGATTGCACCAAAATTGAAGCAACGGCACTTAGTAAAAGCCAAGACAAGGGATAGATAGGAGGTTTACCTTTGTATATAGGGCCACCCTATTTGTTATAATTGCTCTATTTACTCTATTTAACCTTTGATGGATCTTATTACTGTTTTAAAACACAATCAAACATTACTTGGTTGAAAATCAACACCAGAACATTTGAAGTCTTTCTAGATAAATAGCTTTACTGTGCACTCTGACCCACTGTAATGTCGATACAGTAATGGAATTAAATCTTTCAGGCAATATCAGGATGCGAGTTATGTCCATGCTGTACTGAAAAATAAAATGCTGTGTCCCATTTTGAACCAATATAGGATGCGTACACGAAAGCGCAGTTTAGAAGAGTGTCAGCAGTGGTCCTGTAGTTCAGCACAGCGTTGCGTTAACAACACAGAGCTTGTAAGTTCAAATCTCAGGGACCAGACATAAATTGCAGTTGTTCCCTCTACTGTAGGTCTTTTGTGCGTAAAAGCATTAGCTAAATGTACATCATGTGCATGGGGGAAAAAAAATACTGTTACTCATAATGCAAAAAAGAAATGCATTGAATATAAATGTATAAGCAACATAAATTATATTTTCGGATATGGACATTAAAAATACACAAAGGAATGCAAGTAACCACCTATTTGGTGAGTAAGGATTGTAAAGATTATTATATAAGTAGAACTTGCAATTAATTAATACTTTCAGACCTAAGTATTATGTATTATAAATACATCAAGGACAGAGCATTCCAGAAAGAACACTTTTATTAATTTTCAAATTTCCAGTTAATGACGTTGACTTGGATATTAAAACATACACAAAGGAATACAGTTAACCACCTAATTTCTGATGAAATATTGTATAAACTGGCATATAAGTGGGATTTGCAATAAATTAATGTGTAGTTTCAGAGTTACTTGTGAGAACCAGAACTCCAAAAAATCAGGTAAAGACACATAATAAGTCTTTCACATTTCCAGGGATATAACTTTTGTAGGTGGGTTGGCGCCCCATCCTGGGTTGTTCCCTGCCTTGTGCCCCTAGCCTCTGGGATAGGCTTCAAACTCCACGCAACCCTGAGTAAGACAAGTGGTTACAGGAAATGGATGGATGGTTGAGAAAACTTATGTATAACTTGTTTTTTGTGCTTGTAGCTGAAAAAAATTGCACGGTATCTGAGTGAGGACATTCAAGAGTGAACAAATGGAATAAGCAAAAAGATTCAAGAAACTCTGAGTGAACTTCTCAAGAAATGTTTTAATGTTTGTGCTGTAGTAGATTGTGTGCCTGCTGAAGTTTGGTTCTTGCTATCTCAGTGTATATGATGTTGAATATATAGTTGTACTCATATTCTGAATTATGATGAGTTCTGATTTTCTTGATAGGTTAACTGTAATTAATCTTACCGATCATCTGTCAGTTTATGAGCGACAAATCATAAAAATCCAGAAATGGTTAAACAGAAGTGGAACACTAAGCCAATGGGAGAGAATTTTTAAGTGCTACTATCAGCAAGTCTTTAGGGAAACAGATTTAAGGAACGATTGAATTTTGCAGCTCTTCAGTTGGGTATGAATGCAAATGAAAATTCACCTGTGTTTCATTTATAAATACCGGGATTCTCTGAATTTGTGTGAATTGCTGTACGATTATGGGACATTGCTATTTGCAGAGTCAGTTACTGCTGTGTACTTTGTTAAACTTATTTTTTTTCCCAGACTGGAGATTTGTTTGATCTTACTATGTTGTATGTTAATAGTGAGAAAACAGACAAAAGGTACATCTTATAACCATTTAATCTGGTCAGCACTGCAGTGACCAAAGGTTGTGTGCCTGTAATGCATGTTAAGCCGCAATCAATTGGTATGTCTAATAATGTGTGTATATTGGGATTGGCATGGTGTGGCCATTTGTTTGGCTGCTTGGATATTTAAATGTACCATATATGTGTATATGAGGGTGGAAGCTCACATTATCCTGGGCAGCCATCGATGTCATTGTTAACCAGTTAAAAATTGGCACAGGCTGATTTGAAAGCAAGATCATTATTGTGATTTATGCCTTTCTGGAGCTGTGATACATATGAACTGTGATCTTCGTCAATGTGAGCTTATTCACAAGTTGGTTCTTTTGAATTCACTGCAACAGTCTAGGTGCAGTAACTAGTAATTGGCCAAGAGTGACTAGAAATGGCTATTGACAAATTAATCGAAAACTTTGCAGGAACTTACTAATCATTCTAATTGGGCATATATAACATTTAACCTGCTGGTTAAGAAGAGGAAATTAGACCAGCATTCCTCTAATCTGTACTATACTGTAGTGTAAAAGCCAGTGCAGATGTTTGCTTCCAATTAGAAGAAGAAAAAAACTCTTATAATTGAAAATGTCATGAACATAAACAATTAAAGTTTCATTCAAATTCTTGAACAATTACCTTATTTAACTGATACAGTAGTGAATAGTGAGTAGTAACTAATAGTGAATGCCCTTTTGCAGTAAGTTTTATGAAAGATGGGTCCATGATTAGCGCTTGAAATTGAACATGTCCAGTACTGAGGTTTTAATTTGTGTCTGGCTGTGTGCGTGTGCTGTTCTCATGCGCATCGCGTTTGTGTTGGAGACGGTTCAGACAAATTGGACCACATAATTATCGGGCTGTCCATGTACTGTGATATATATCATACTATCATTTTTGGCTAATCTAATACAATCTGCAGAGATTGTGAACAGAAGAAAACAGATAGTTTCAAAATCAAAAAGGTACTTGAAAGAAATAGACCCACATTTTTATTTATGAATGAATGGGGTCTGTGAGTGATCTGTTATCTTTCAGTTTAGCAGAATGCTAGGGTCATATTGGCTCAGCATAAGTATGAGCCTGAGCGATAGGCTATATGAGACAAGCATCACTGTGCTGTGTATGGAGTCCAAGTCCTGTTGGTAGGTTTAAGAGAAACATCAAAGGCATCATTTGGTTGGTTTTAAAGTGTCGCAAAGCAGTGTTTGACGTTTTCATGGTACTTGTTGCTGTCTTAAGTGCATAATGGCTTTAATACGACAAAAGTTATTTTTATCTAGTTAAATCAAGAGTTTATACTTTGTGAAGCTGCTGTTGGTTAGTTAACATCTGTAAGTTTTGCGATTGGATATGGGAAACCTGAGTTAGGTGATATAGATGTTTTATCATATTCAAATATCATCAGACAACAGTGTAGTATGCTAATAATTTTGATCCTGGGTAAAGTGTATTCTCTTTGTTTCCTTGGTTAAAATTCATGATAATATGACCCACTATCAAATAAGTAGTAATTGAAGACAGATGAATGATTTGTCTAGGGTTTATGTTTTGGTTATTATGAATACCCCCCATTAACACATCCCCCCTCCAGTCAGCACGTTTTAACCCAGGCTGCTTATTGGATAGTCTTGTGTATGTGTCTGCATGGGGGGGACAACAAGCGTAGTGTGTGTGTATGTGTGTGTGTGTGTAGGTGTATATTAGCATTAAAAATGTGAGTTCAGCAATCAGGTAAGATAATGTCATGCCCGGCTCGTCGGCTCCTCGTGTGTGCCACGCCCCCTGATTACCCACGTGTGCTTCCCTGATCGTCTCCAGCTTTGTCCACTTACTTTGATTAGTCCCGTCCTATTTAAGTCCTGGTCTTACCTGTTTCCCTTGTCTGTCATTGATGTTAGTTGGCGTCCGATGTTTCCTTCTCCCCGTATTTTCATTAAATCCCCGTTTTCCCCGTACCTTGCCTGCTTCCTGCCCATCTGCCTGCCCGTGCGCATTACCCGCGTTCACCCGATCGTGACAGATAAAGTCACTTGGCACTTGTTCAGCAATATTGCTTGTAGTTTTGTGGGAAAGAAATTTATGTACTCTAAGTGAAAGAACCAAGAGTTTAAAATACTTTTTTTTATTTCTAAATATAGTTCTTGTTCATTGCAGCTAATCCTTTGTATATATTGTGAATAAGACATTTTATTTTTACATCTGCCCCATATGTTATGCAATTGCAAAATTCTAAAGCATAATTTTGTATTGTGTCAAGAGTAGCTCAGCAGAAATAGCTTTGCGCTAACTATGCAGAGCTCACGGGTTCAGATGACACAAAGTACATGTAAGTTGTACCTGTTCACCCTACTGTAAGCCTTCTTCAATAAAAGCATCAGTTAAATACAAATGAATGACATGTACGGTGTGAGCACAAAATAATAAACTATCTGTGGGTCCTTCTGACCTCCATGTATTCCAGTGGTATTGAAACATTTTTTTTTGACAGGGCCCCCCTATTGCTGATATATTTGATCTGAGACCACCACCCTCTACACACCCACCCAAAAACGGTTTTATAAATATTACCATCAAACTTGGAATATTGTACTATATTGTAAATTGTAAATGGCAGGGGCCTTTACTTACCTACGCCTAAACGTTACTGCATAACGGTTTTAAAACAAAATATATAAATGAATCAATGCCACAATTGTGTTTCAACCCTTTAAAACATACCAGGTACATTTGTTGGAAATATTTTCTGACTGTATAACGATATATTACTGTATTGCAAGGCTTTTGAAATTTGAAGAGGTTAATGGTACCAGTAACTGCTTTCTAAGTATATAAGTTAACCTTCAACTCATCAAGATGTAAATCTTACATATTATCACTTTGACTTGTGTGTAGTATGATCAATCGCATACTGGACTTTATCATAAACACTCCCAGATGTCTCATACGCATGAAAAACATAAAAACAAAGCATTTCATGAGTTCTTCCAAATATAAACATTAATAGACTTTCCTTTTTTACAATAGTCAAATATCGAATAATGGTAACATTTAGCTTCAAGCAAAATCTGAACTAAAAAACTAGGATATTACCTAAAATTAAACATCGCGGCTTACCTTGATAAATGAAATGGCCTTTATTCGTTTATGTCCAGCCCCCAGACTTGTCTTTTAAACGAATCCTGGTTGTTACTTGATGAAATATGGTACTTGGAACTGTTAGATATGGCCATTTCAGCTGCTGAAAGTCTTTAATGTTTAGTGGTCACGCTTGCTGGTATCCAGAGGACTTTAGAAGAAGTTTAAATGTTTTCAGTAAACTTGGATAAATGTATTTAGTGTCAAGACTTGTGGCGTACATTTGCTAAATCTCACAAAACAAGAATTCTTGCAAACCTGATAGATGTAATGAATGGAATGAAGCTCACCAGACTGATCTAAGAAATGTGGCTGATGTTTATGATTCATAGTACACAACACAGAAGTATGACATATCAATGCAACTTCAAGAAAAATCGAATTAGTGGTTATGTACAAGGGGTATGTTCAATGGAATTCTGACAAAACTTTTGTATTCAACTCATTTACACGTATGCAAAATAAAAATCACTGGATCATGACACAAAGGAGAATATCAACAAAACATCAGTACAAAGTGTGAATAACCAGGTATTGTTGCCAGTGGCAGTAATTGTTTTAAATTGTCCTGTGAGGTCTGTAATTCCTTGTGGTTGATTTCATTGTTGTTCCTTTAATTTCTTAATTTTAACCCAAAATTACCTCTCCTGTTTTAATTTTAACTTTAGTATTATCTTTCATATCTTTGGAAATGGTCATGTGCTATGATTTGGATGAGTGATCAGAAAGATGTGCTTAAAAAATGACAGATTTTATTGACTGGAAAATAATTGTGGTATTGGAAAGTATCCTGTCCAGGGTGTACCTCGCCACGTGCTATAGGCTTGCTTCTTGTTCAGGGTGTACCTCGCCACGTGCTATAGGCTTGCTTCTTGTTCAGGGTGTACCTCGCCACGTGCTATAGGCTTGCTTCTTGTTCAGGGTGTACCTCGCCACGTGCTATAGGCTTGCTTCTTGTTCAGGGTGTACCTCGCCACGTGCTATAGGCTTGCTTCTTGTTCAGGGTGTACCTCGCCACGTGCTATAGGCTTGCTTCTTGTTCAGGGTGTACCTCGCCGCGTGCTATAGGCTTGCTTCTTGTTCAGGGTGTACCTCGCCACGTGCTATAGGCTTGCTTCTTGTTCAGGGTGTACCTCGCCACGTGCTATAGGCTTGCTTCCTGTTCAGGGTGTACCTTGCCACGTGCTATAGCCTTGCTTCCTGTTCAGGGTGTACCTCGCCACGTGCTATAGGCTTGCTTCCTGTTCAGGGTGTACCTCGCCACATGCTATAAGCTTGCTTCCTGTTCAGGGTGTACCTCGCCACGTGCTGTAGGCTTGCTTCCTGTTCAGGGTGTACCTTGGAATTGTGCAAATTGGAAAGTTGAATGAAGAACATGAAAATATAAGTCAAATAAAACAAGTTTCCATTATAATATGGAAAGAGAATATAACAGTGCATGTCTGATCCTATTAACTGGCAGTGTGGTGATGGCATAGTCAAACTCTAGGCTGTCCTTTAACTTTAAATGCATTAGTTAACTGTTTGATCCTATGAAACAAATCAGTATTTAATGTCCCTTGTAGAAGAAATGCCTCAAATTTTCTCTGCTGTTATAGAAGGTTACTTTGATGAATCAAAGATATGGCATTTTCTTGCCAGTAATGGCACTCAAATGGTGAACATACTGTAAATTTGTTGGCAAAGAATTTTGAGTGTTTTTAGTAAATATTAAGAGAGTAACGTAAATGTAGAAAATCTCGCTGTGTGTAAAAACTTTGACTGGTAGTTGGTGTGTGTATACATATCATGCACATACATATGATAATCAGTTGATCATGTGATCAGGTGATTAGTTAGGGCAAAACACAGGGTTTAAAGAAAAGTGAAATGTTTACTCATTTCACTACCATGCTTGTTTTTATGTTTATTGCAGTACATCTGCCCTCTGCATGCTCTACTGGAATATCACTGCTGTACCATGACTGCCTGCATCCACAGGCAGATGTACCATGTATGCACCATACACGCAACTGTGCAAATTGTAATGCAGCAAAAATGCAAGCAGTTGATGACAAAATTTGTTGTCAACTATTTTTAGTACTGCTCATCTTTGGTGTTATTGATCAGTTGCTAAAGTCTAATATAATTAGTTCATTGCTCAGGGAGAAGTCATGTAAACATTTATTTCTTTTTACAGAGTGGAGTTTAAAAATCAATTTTATAAAATACTTATTAAAATGTGTTTTAATCGCAAGGCACTAAAGTGACTTCAATGAAGGTATAAAAAACTTTTCTGCTATACTTTAATTTCTTTGAAAGCTTGTTAGATATTGTGCAGCATATTGGCTGAATAGGTAGCACTGTTGCCCAGGTCCACTCTGTGTGTGTGGGGTTTGTGTTTCCTCCCTATTCAGGTTTCTTCTGGATAATCCGATTGCCTCTAATAGTCGAAAGACATGCAATTAGGCTGACTAGAGTCTTTAAATTACCCCTCCAGTGTATTGCTGTGTGTGTGTGCCTGCATGTATTCTGTGATGGACTGGCATCCCGTCCAGGGTGTTTTCCAGCTTATTGCCCTGTAGTACCTAGGATTGGCTCTGGACCCCCTACGAACAACTAGGATGGTAGGAAGCTGGAGGAAGATGGATAATTAAAGTATTAGTAATTGACTGTTTCAGCTGACCCCAGGTGGAAATATCATTAAATCCTGTATAACTATCCAAAACTGCAGTGCAGTGAGCAAGGAGACTATCTGAATAAACAAGGGGCTTGAGGCCGGAATGTTGGTTGTCCAGCACAGGGTACATACTTCATGTAGTAAGAAAAGTCAATCAAATAACCAAATGTGGGCGGAATGCCACACAAACTCCACACACACAGACCCAGGCGTAAGAAGGGAAGTGTCAGCACTGGGAGTGCCAGGGTACACTGCAGGCTACACTGCAGGCTACACTGCAGCCCACTGTGCCATATGAAATGCTGGAGCGGAAAGCTTTCAGAAGCCTCTCTGTGATAGTGCTCTCTATCTTTGTTTACCAACTTCGTAACTATTAGTATTTCTTTGACTCTGTGATATTTTGCATCAGTACTGCTCTGTCTAATATGTGCTCATTCTTCATATTTCAGCATGCTATGGGATCGTCCAGGTCCCCACTGGACCCTGGTTTTGCCGAAAGTGTGAATCGCAAGAGAGAGCGGCTAGAGTGGCAAGTATTCCCTTACAAATGTTTTGAAATGCCTTCACCACATAATGTTAGATTGCAATATAATTATGAATTTTGCTATATTATTATCGTTATTATTAGTGGCAGTAGTAGTAGCAGCATTTAAATATTTGGGCACATATGTTCTCATGATATTTTTTCAGATAGGAATACTACACACTTACAGAACAAAGTAATGGAGCCCAAATCCACACAGAAACAAAAAAAAAGTGATTGCATTAATGACAGCTGAGCGGATAATATGAAATCGCTCCATCTTTGATGCAGTTATCCTAGACAGGGCTACAGATAGGCCTAGACAGCATGGAGCACAATGCAGGGCTAGCCCCTGGATGGGCTTCCTGTCCATTACATATACACACATTAGGGGCAATGGGGACACAGCAGTTAGCCAAATTGCATGTCTTTGGATTGTAGGTAAAACCCACACAACACAGGGAGAACCAACATGTACACTCCACACACATAGGGCAGAGGAGGGATTCAAACCCCTATTCATGAGCCACTAACCAGGCCTCGATGAAGTGCTTCTCTTTACAAAGTTCTGCATGAAAGAGTAAATAGCAACTGCCAGAGGTGTATTTTTTTATGAAACAGGAAGCAGCTTTGGTTTAGATTGAAAAGGATGTGGTTGTGGAAGGAACATAATTTTCTGTTTACCCTTTAAGGTCGACCAAAAACAGAGCCATGAATATTATGTTTCATGAGGAGCACCTTGGCAAGTGTGTTGTAACTGGCCAGCACAGGTGTGACACACACCAGGTGTAGAACATGCAGTGGGAGGTGAAATAAAGGGCAGTGAAAGCAAACAGCACTGGAACTATCAGAGGCCATCCTGTCCTATATAAAACGTACATTGTATCTTTTGCAGAGGTGTGAACTCTGTCCTCACAAGGATGGGGCCCTTAAGAGGACAGACAATGGAGGTAAAATAGCCAAGCTAAAGCAGCCTTAAACTGCAACTGTTTTGCCACAATTTGCTATGATGTCCTAAAACTTATTTGATCTGTTATGTGTAAAATTCATCAGGGATTAAACTGATCATTGATGGAATTTGCATTCTACCTAAAAAACGTATAGGTAACACTTTACTTGACACGACACAAATACTTAGTAATGATTCAGTTACTACTGAAGTACAAATCATGAACAAATAAAATCGCTACTTGAGATAAAAGACACTTCACAATTTATTAATGATGAATTAACATGAGGTGGTGCAGTGGATGGCACTGTTGCCTCACACCTCTGGGACCCGGGTTCAAGTCTCCGCCTGGGTCACACGTGTGTGGAGTTTGCATGTTCTCCCCGTCGTGGGGTTTCCTCCGGGTACTCCGGTTTCCCCCCACAGTCCAAAAACATGCTGAGGCTAATTGGAGTTACTAAATTGCCCGTAGGTGTGCATGTGTGAGTGAATGGTGTGTGAGTGTGCCCTGCGATGGGCTGGCCCCCCATCCTGGGTTGTTCCCTGCCTCGTGCCCATTGCTTCCGGGATAGACCCCCCGCAACCCAGTAGGATAAGCGGTTTGGAAAATGGATGAATGGATGGAATTAATATGAGATCAGTATGCAACTAAGACTGTATTATTTGTGCCCCATCAGTTAAAGTGTTACCTAGTCATACAGTATTACTATAATGGTACTTGAAGTATAAAATTCATAAATGTTAAACAAATATAATCACTTGAATGTGTATTTTTGAGGATAACCTGAATACCATGTGAATTTATATAATTTACATAACTCATTGCATGCAGAGGTAATCTCTGAAGGATAATTAAATCTATGCCACAAAATTTTACTTCTATGATAGTCATGTTTTCTATAGTTATTAATCAGTCTCTTGCAATATTTTTTGATGTTTGTTTGCCAGTCCAAGCTCAACATTTGTAGACTGCCTGGAATAACAAACCAGGTCTTGCAATTTTTGTATTTGGCCAAAATCTGTTTCTGATCCTTAGCACAAACAACATAATTTCTGGTTACTCTGGTGGTGATTATCGAAACCAGACTGACAAATGTGCCAATAAATCATCCAGGCCTAAAGGCAGAAAGGCTGCAGACTGTTACACTGCAGCCACAGTTAACACCTACAGGCTAAAATCATGTTATTTTGTCATAATTTTTTTTGTTACCTTATTGTTTGGTTATGACCAAAACATTAAGTCTCCAGTTTCAGATCTTGCACTGTGCACATTTTCCAAAAATCTACAGGACCCCCCAGAATATCTTCTATTGAACAATTCCAAAACATTTTACAATAGATATTTAGAATTTGCTAGACTAATGACAGTTTGCAACAGTCTTCCTGAGGTTCTATGAAGTCTTTTGATAGGGTTGAATGATACACTGTGCTAACACCTGTATGGACAATTTTTTTTTGAAAGTGACTTTTGATATTTCGTCGCATATACACTTACGACATTTACATAATGTTATTTTATTTAAAAATAACTTGATAGTAATAAAAAGTTCTACATGTAAGGAGTTTGCGATATGTGATTTCCAAATGAAAAACTTTTTTTTTTTCTGTTTTCATGCTTTACCCTGATTTGTTAAATTAAAGCACTTTATGTTTCATGTGTTACTGCAACCACACAGTTAATTCCCCTTTTCCTTGTTTATGGTAATGTAATGTTACCTCTTCCTGGTACATTATAACTCTGCTCTTGTGTTTACATGTGTGTTCTTCTGTTGGAGAGTAACTGGTGTCCCCCTGTCTCCAGGCTGGGCCCATGTGGTTTGTGCTCTTTACATCCCAGAAGTACAGTTTGCTAATGTCTTGACCATGGAGCCCATCGTCCTGCAGTATGTCCCTCATGAGCGATACAACAAGGTACCTTCCAGCTGCCCCATTTGATTTTCTCCATCTTTCTTTGCACTCCTTTTATTCTAGACTCTAATTTTTGGAAAGTCTCTTCCCATAATGTCCACGTTTTGTAGCATAATCATAAAAGACAGCTACGTCATCCAGAGAAGAATTAATGTCTGTCGACAGTGTGTTACTGCAAGCTATTTAAATCTCTCGTGTGTTTGTGGCTGCACTTCAGACGTGCTACATCTGCGACGACCACGGGCGGGAGAGCAAGGCAGCCAGCGGCGCCTGCATGACCTGCAACCGTCAGGGCTGCCGGCAGGCCTTCCACGTCACCTGGTGTGTGCTCTGATCCGAAATCAACACGCAATCTGTCATACTGTACTATGGAAACATGTTAACCATTATTAAACATTTTATGCCAGTCAATATTTAACTATAAACATTGGCATTTAAAATATTTTTACATTCAGTCAATTCAGTTCCACTTATTTTTAAGTTTCCCTTTTTGAATGTGCAAAAGATGCAGTATGTTGGCTTCTCTGTAGGTTGACTGATGTCTTTGATAATCATCTGTCTGGGGATAAAAGTCACTGCATCAAAGTGTCTTTTCAGAATTGCTAGTTTAGCAGGTTTACATACAGGCCGAACTTGTTTCCAGAGAGTGATCCGTGGCATTTAGATGTGTTTATGTCTGTTGGAGCTCCCAGTTTGGAGTCTGGAGAAAGCTATTGAGGGACAGGACTGATTACCCTGCATAAGTAAGGCAGACAAAGGGTATGCAAGACTGGGGCAACCGTGAGCAATACATGACTCACTTGGTGAGTGGGTGTGAGCAGCAAATTTGCAACTTTGTGGTGCCCCCCCCCCCCCCCCACCCCACCAAAAAAACGAACAAGAACTCAATACTGGCCAGTGAAATATTCTTTATTTCCAAAGTAAACTATAAAATAACTAATAACTAAAAATAACAAATGCATAAATAAATAATAAAGTATTTTAAACTTCTTCAGTCAATAACCAAGTGCAAATAATAAAGACAGATTTATAGAATTCACTCAACAGAGGGCAGTGCTCTCTGCAAAGGGAGCATGCTATTCTATAAAACTACATACAACAGATCTTTACAAGCTCCAGTTAGAGACTCTACATAGGCACACGTCTGCATTTCCTGGCTGCAAAATCACCAACACTAGCCAGCTTCTATTATCTTCTCTCCATTTGGAAGAGTTTTGAAGTGAAGGCTGGTATGAAATGCTCTTCCATCGGGTCACAAAATTAAATCAGGCCTGACTTTGAAAGGAGCTTTCTGGCCAATTTCCACACGATCAACATCTAAAATGTGTGCTGGCTATAGCGCAGGATCAGATTTCTCTAGTGTCACTTACTGATAGTCTCTCAGTTATGGGACTTGCTATGCCTTCAAAAGTGGCGATTTTGTGCTGAGTAGTATCCGTACCTGAACTGCTGGTCGGTGGTTGTTTGTCTTGGTACAGCTCCAGAGTCTACAGAGCTGCTGGTCGATAGTCTATTTCTTAAACGTGACCCACAAGCTTGCTACAATATGTCGATTTTCGTTTAAATCATTTTCTGATCTTTTTGTATCTTTTTGTTTGCTAGTGTTTATTTTAAGTTCAGGATCTGGTACATCGTACAGAGTGAGTCTTGCTCATTGTTGTCAATGCTCCAGTTTTTTAGGGACATAATGACCCATAACAGGGGGTCTGGCACCCCATACACTCAGTGCAACCCCCGTGGGACTCCCTGAGGGACACAGTCATAACCTTTTCCAAGTCCACAAAAGATGTAGACTGGTTTTGGCAAACTCCCATAAACTCTCAAATGTCTTTGTAAGGGTAAAGAGCTGGTCTAGTGCTCCTCAACCAGGATGGAAACTACATAGTTTCTCCTGGATCCAAGGTGCGACAAACGGACGGTTCCTTTTCTCCCTGGTATAGGCTTCCCCAGGTAGGCTGAAGAATGTGATCCTTCAGAAGTTGGAACATACCCTATAGTCCCCATTCTTAAAGATTGGGATCACCATCCCCATCTGCCAGTCCATGGGCACTGTCCCCGACCTCCACGCAGAGATGTGTCACCCAAGACAGCTCAACAACATCCAGAGCATTCAGGAACTCATGGCAAATCTATTGTACCCTTAGAGTCTTACCACAAAGGAGTTTGTCAAATATCTTGGTCCGGTCCTTGTAATGGGAAAACCCTTCTCTGTCAGCAGGCTTCAGAAGGTCTACAAAGTGCTTCTTACACCATCCGACTGTATCCAATTTTGAGGCCAGCAGCATTTCATACCAGCAGGAAATTGCTTCGCCCTTTGTAGTCATTGGACGACTTGCCAGATTCACCTTGAAGCTGACCACACTCAAGTTTTTGCTTCCACAACTGTCATGCCCCCTTGACCTCCTGGTACCTATCAGCTTTCTCTGGGGTCCCACAAGCTAACCAAGCTTGGTAGGCTTCCTTCTTTAGCATGATGGCTCCTTTTACTGCTACTGTCCACTACCAGGCTTGGGGGTTGCCACTGAAACAGGCACTAATGTCTTTATAGCTGCAGCTCTGCACAGCCACAGTGGAGCCGGAACAATGGAGGCACAGAACATAGCCCACTTGGGCTCAATGTCTCCCGCCTCTGTCAGAATGTAAGATAAGTTCTGCCAGACGTGCAAGTTAAACATTTCTCAGACACGGGTCTCCGACAGACACTCCTAGCACACCCTCACTATACATTTGGTTCCACCAGGTCTGTCTGGAATTTTCCTCTACATCTACCAGATGGTGATCAGCTGAGAGCTCAGCTCCTCTCATCAATGAGTGATTTGCAGACAGATCTGATGATATAACTACAAAATAGATCGTTGATCTACACCCTAGGGTATCTTTGAACTAGATGCAATTATGAACACCCTTATGCTTGAACTTGGTGTTCATTATGGGACTAGTACTGTGACTAGTACAAAAGCCTGGTAACAAAGCACTGCTTGCATTCAGATCTGCCAAGTCATTTATCCCAATCACACCCTTCCAGGTTTCACTGTCATTACTCATGTAAGATTTAATGTCCTTCAGTAGAACAGTGGAGTTCCCAGAGAGGGTGCCTTCCAGCCGCTAAGGTCCCTGCTTCAGCTACCGCCAGGTCCACATAGCACCAGACCTCCACCTTGTGGTGGGCTCACAAGGTGGAGGGGGGGCATGTAACTCTTTCAGGCTTTGCCTAGCCAAATTCCATGGGGAGAGGCCCAACCACCAGGTGCTCACCTGTGAGCACAGGGTGGGGCCCAGGTTTCCCTAATGTGGGCGTGGTTACATGGTCCTTGTTCTTTACCATCATGGGGGCCTGCTGATTTGCACTTTGTCTAAACGCTCACCAAGGACTGATTTACCTTGGGAGACCTACCAGGGCCAATTGCCCTCAACAACATTTACTATATGGACAAAAGTATTGGGATGCCTGGTCATTACACCTACAGGAACAATTATCACATCCCATTTTAAATCCATAGAGGTCAATAAGGAGTTAGTCCCTGCTTTGTAGCTATAACAGCTGCCATTCTTCTGGGAATGCTTTCCAAAAAGCGTTGGAATATGCCTGTGGAAAGTTTTGCCCATTCATCCAGAAGATCATTTGTGAGGTCAGGCACTGATGTTGGAGGTGAAGGACTGGATCACAATTTTATCCCATATTTTAGGGCTCTGTGGGCCAGTCAAGCTCTTCCACGCCAAACTCACCCAACCATGTCTTTATGAACCTTGGTTTATGCATTGGTGCACAGTCATGCTGGAACAGAAAAGGGCCTTCACCAAACTGCCCCCACAAAGTTGGAAGCATAGATTTGTCCAAAATGTTTTGGTGTGCTGAAGCATTAAGAATTCCCTTCACTGAAACTAATGGGCCTAGCCCAACCCCTGAAAAACAACCCCATACCATTATCCTGTTATTATTAGATTATGAGTTTCCAATCCCAGTTTGCATGCTCGCTGTATTGGGAAGGTGTGTGTAATAATGAGGTTTTTCTGTGTGTCATGTTTTGCTTTTGTACTTCCATTCCTGGAGTCAACATGTAGAGAGAGGAACAATAAAACGGCCATGGAATATAACTTCAATATAAATGAAATATTGTCTGTACAGAAGACACTAAGAATGTGGGAAAAATATATTAGCCTTAACATCTAAAATATTGAAACACTCTTGAAACCACTGACTGATTGTTGATCTTAGTAGACCTCTTTCTTGGGGATACTTTTTAGTGTTTCATAAAGATTAGTAAATTTGAATTACTTGTTCATTTACCAAGTGTATGTATTCGAACTGAGTTGAAATATTGTCAGTTGTATGTTCAATTGAAAAACTGGACTGATTTCTAGGAAACAGCAATTCAGACAAAGGATATGCAATACTCAGGTAATTGTGAGTGATACAGCATTTGTTTGCTTAATATAGTCATGGAATCAGATGGATTGTGACTTTTTAAGAGTCATGTTATGTTAGTTCTCATTTTCTTGAGCTTGCATGTTTTTCCCAAAGCCATATCAAACTAAGGTGTCCTTGGTGTGCCCTGGGCAGAGGCGGATTAAGGTGGTCGTGGGCCCCTAGGCTGCAGCCTATGAAGCCTATGTGCTAATCCACGCCTGGCCCTGGGGCCTCATTCTAGTGAGATGTTCTTGGAACAGCCCTCTTGTGATCTGGCCAGGTAGCATCCGTGTGAGATGCTTGAACTGCCTCAGGAGATTCTTTCCCACAGAGGATCTATTTCGAGGTCCCTCCACATGCCTGAGATCCACCATCACAGTCAGTGAGCCAGGCATCCCTGTGGAGGAACCCTATGCCTTTTTCTTTGCCCCCGTCCTTCGCTGCTGCCCTTATACTCTTCACCTTGTAACTACCTAAAGCTCATGATCATAGATGAGGGTGGGGATGTAGACTGGTAAACTGTAGCGCTCTTCCGAAGACTTCCTGCTTCCCCACCATTGACCTTAATGCCCACAAAACTAGCCCACAAATCAATTAGCCCATAAACCAAATTTTTCTGCTTCCTGTAATTGAAACACCAGAGCAATGTATCCTTCTCATAGATGTTATCGTGTATGTCCTTAGAATAGATCAGGGGTGTCAAACTCCAGTCTTGGAGGGCCAGAGCCCTATGTAGCTTAGTTCTTTCCCTGTTCCATCATAAGTGATTCAGCTCAAGAACTGTGTGATAATTAGCACAAGGAGTTTGTTAAATGAGGGGAAACCCAAACATGTGCAGGACTGGAGTTTGACACCCCTGGAGTAGATGCTGCACTGTTCCACAGCCAGATTGGAATCCACATAGTTCCTGTAGTTCCTGAGAAATAAGGTGTATCTCTAGAAGGACCATACCCTCTGTATCCCCTGTTAAAAAAATAGGTCAATTACCCCAGTCTGCCAGTGCTGAAGTACTTTACTTGTCTTCTATGCACTATTGAAGATGTATGTCAACCACGTCAGCCTAAAAACCTTTGAACAGATTTGATTTACCCCTGCAGCCTTTCCAAAGTGGAGACCTGTGATCACCATAGCAACTTTAACCGCAATGCTAAACTCTGATCCACCAGAACTTTCTGACACTGTATCCTTCAACCCCCACCCCTCTGGTAGGCTCTCTAACAGTTTGTTAAAACATCTTTAAGGTCATCTCTCTTTCCAGGACCTCTCCAAATATGTCCCATGCTTTTGCGTCCTCCTTTGTTGCTGCCTTTCTGATCTGTTCAGAACTGTCAGCTGATGAAGGAGACCCACCGTAGCCTGAAGGCCTTCTTTCTGAACATGACAGCCAGAGGTCCTATACAGAATGGAAAAGCTTGGAACGTCATTCTGATGTTTTCCAAGTCTGGAAAAGTATGGGAAAAGGAAAGAAAGTATTAAAATATTTTGGCGTTTCCAGACTATTGCAACAAATTGACCTACTATGTATTTTTTCGAAACAATTCACATATTGAGCTTTTTAATGAAATCACCATTGTGAGCTGGTTGTCAAAGCTCAAATGTGCACAGCGTGAACATTGTACAGCAACATCTTAAACCAGTGTTTCTGGGGTGTGCACTTCATTAATCCACAGTAAAAAATAATGATGCAGGTTATCATGGAATTACAATGCTTGCAATTGGGAAATACAGGTCTTCTCATGCTTACTGTAAGTAGGTTAGCTAAGGATCCCCATTGTGAATGGAAAGCAAAGTATTTGTAAAGTCTATCAACATTTCAAGGTTGAGTTGATAGGCACATGACGGGCTGCAATATTGCCGTCTAGTTGTAAGATGGCTAATTGTCCAGGGTGGTATCTCTGGGGCCGGAAACTTAACAAATCACTCAATATCCCACGCTCTATCAGCATTCAGGAGACGTCATTACAGAGGTATGAGTTGAAGTCATCTTGCAATTCAGTCCAGCACTCTCTGAAAATCGTTTGTCTTCCTAGCCCAGAAGATATCCCTTTGTCCGAATCCAGTTCACCACCAAGTTCTGATCGGTTTATAATTCTGTACTTCTTTTTGCTTGAGTGTCTCAACTCAGATGACACAAATACACAGTTAATCATTAACTTTTAGTCCTTTGCTCTAGTACCAAGGACTCTTCTTTTGAACAAAGCTTGCATAAGTCCAGTTACAATTTAAATTCTTTCTAATTATGTCCTCCTGGCATCTGCATCACTTTCTCCATTTGGCTTGAAGTCACCTGGTGGACCTTACAATCTGTAAGAGGTTCACATTCAAGTACCTCATCCACTCTTCCTATAAAGGCCAGGTCACTATCAGCTGTCAGATTTTTTTTTCTTCAATCTACAGTTGGTCACCGGGGCCCCCCCCTGGAGCCAGGCCTGGGGGTGGGGCTCGATGGCGAGCGCCTGGCGGCCAGGCCTACACCCATGGGGCCTGGTCGGGCGCAGCCCGAACAAGGCACGTGGGTCCCCCCTCCAATGGGCTCACCACCCATGGGAGGGGCCATAGGGGTCGGGTGCAAAGTGATCTGGGCGGCGGCCAAAGGCGGGGACCTTGGCGGTCCGATCCTCGGCTGCAGAAGCTAGCTCTAGGGACATGGAATGTCACCTCTCTGATGGGGAAAGAGCCTGAGCTGGTGCGCGAGGTTGTGAAGTTCCGGCTAGATATAGTCGGACTCACCTCGACGCACGGCTTGGGCTCTGGAACCAGTCTCCTTGAGGGGGGTTGGACCCTTTTCCACTCTGGAGTTGCCCGCGGGGAGAGGCGCCGAGCGGGCGTGGGCATACTTATTGCCTCCAGGCTGGGCGCCTGTACATTGGGGTTTACCGCAGTGGACGAGAGGGTAGCCTCCCTCCGCCTTCGGGTGGGGGGACGGGTCCTGACTGTTGTTTGCGCTTATGCGCCAAACAGCAGTTCGGAATACCCACCCTTTTTGGAGTCCTTGGAAGGGGTGTTGGAGAGCGCTCCTCCTGGGGACTCCCTTGTTCTGCTGGGGGACTTCAATGCTCACGTGGGCAGCGACAGTGAGACCTGGAGGGGCGTGATTGGGAGGAACGGCCCCCCCGATCTGAACCCGAGCGGTGTTTTGTTATTGGACTTCTGTGCTCGTCACGGACTGTCCATAATGAACACCATGTTCAAACATAAGGGTGTCCATATGTGCACTTGGCACCAGGACACCCTAGGCCGCAGTTCGATGATCGACTTTGTAGTCGTGTCGTCGGACTTGCGGCCGCATGTTTTGGACACTCGGGTGAAGAGAGGGGCGGAGCTGTCAACCGATCACTACCTGGTGGTGGGTTGGCTCCGCTGGTGGGGGAGGAAGCTGGCCAGGCCTGGCAGGCCCAAGCGTATAGTGAGGGTCTGCTGGGAACGTCTGGCGGAATCCCCTGTCAGGGAGAGTTTCAACTCCTACCTCCAGCAGAACTTCTCCCATATCCCGGGGGAGGCGGGGGACATTGAGTCCGAATGGGCCATGTTCCGTGCCTCCATTGTGGAGGCGGCTGACCGGAGCTGCGGCCGCAAGGTGGTCGGTGCCTGTCGCGGCGGTAATCCCCGAACCCGCTGGTGGACACCGGTGGTAAGGGATGCCGTCAAGCTGAAGAAGGAGTCTTATCGGGCCTTTCTGGCCTGTGGGACTCCAGACGCAGCTGACGGCTACTGGCAGGCCAAGCGGAATGCGGCTTTGGCGGTCGCTGAGGCAAAAACTCGAGTGTGGGAGGAGTTTGGTGAGGCCATGGAGAACGACTTCCGGACGGCTTCGAGGAGATTCTGGTCCACCATCCGGCGGCTCCGGGCGGGAAAGCGGTGCAGCATCAACACTATTTATGGTGGGGATGGTGCGCTGCTGACCTCAGCTCGGGACGTTTTGGGTCGGTGGAGGGAGTACTTCGAAGACCTCCTCAATCCCACCGACACGCCTTCCAATATGGAAGCAGAGTGTGGGGACTTGGGGGTGGACTTGCCTATCTCGGGGGTGGAGGTCGCTGAGGTGGTCAAAAAGCTCCTCGGTGGCCGGGCCCCGGGGGTGGACGAGATTCGCCCAGAGTTCCTCAAGGCTCTGGATGCTGCGGGGCTGTCCTGGTTGACACGCATCTGCAGCATCGCGTGGACATCGGGGGCAGTACCTCTGGACTGGCAGACCGGGGTGGTGGTCCCCCTCTTTAAGAAGGGGGACCGGAGGGTGTGCTCCAACTACAGGGGGATCACACTCCTCAGCCTCCCTGGTAAGGTCTATTCGGGGGTCCTGGAAAGGAGGGTCCGCCGGATTGTCGAACCTCGGATTCAGGAGGAGCAGTGTGGTTTTCGCCCTGGCCGTGGAACAGTGGACCAGCTCTATACTCTCAGCAGGGTTCTGGAGGGTTCATGGGAGTTTGCCCGACCAGTCTACATGTGTTTTGTGGACTTGGAAAAGGCATTCGACCGTGTCCCTCGTGGGGTCCTGTGGGGAGTGCTCCGGGAGTATGGGGTACCGGGCTCCCTTTTAAGGGCGGTTCGGTCCCTGTATGACCGGTGCCAGAGTTTGGTCCGCATGGGCGGCAATAAGTCGGACTCGTTTCCGGTGAGGGTTGGACTCCGTCAGGGCTGCCCTTTGTCACCGATTCTGTTCATAGTTTTTATGGACAGAATTTCTAGGCGCAGCCAGGGCGTTGAGGGCGTCCGGTTCGGTGACCTCAGGATTAGGTCTCTGCTTTTTGCGGATGATGTGGTTCTGTTGGCCTCATCGAGCCGTGACCTTCAGCTCTCACTGGAGCAGTTCGCAGCCGAGTGCGAAGCGGCTGGGATGAGAATCAGCACCTCCAAATCCGAGACCATGGTTCTCAGCCGGAAAAGGGTAGAGTGCTCTCTCCGGGTTGGGGATGGGGTCCTCCCCCAAGTGGAGGAGTTTAAGTATCTCGGGATCTTGTTCATGTGTGGGGGAACGATGGAGCGGGAGATCGACAGGCGGATCGGTGCGGCGTCAGCAGCCATGCGGGCGCTGCATCGGTCTGTCATGGTGAAGAGAGAGCTGAGCCAAAAGGCGAAGCTCTCGATTTACCAGTCGATCTACGTTCCTACCCTCACCTATGGTCATGAACTTTGGGTAGTGACCGAAAGAACGAGATCGCGGGTACAAGCGGCCGAAATGAGTTTCCTCCGCAGGGTGGCTGGGCTCTCCCTTAGAGATAGGGTGAGGAGCTCAGTCATTCGGGAGGGACTCAGAGTAGAGCCGCTGCTCCTCCGCATCGAGAGGAGCCAGATGAGGTGGCTCGGGCATCTGATCAGGATGCCTCCGGGACGCCTCCCTGGGGAGGTATTCCAGGCATGTCCCACTGGGAGGAGGCCCCGGGGAAGACCCAGGACACGCTGGAGAGACTATGTCTCTCGGCTGGCCTGGGAACGCCTCGGGGTCCCCCCAGAGGAGCTGGACGAAGTGGCCGGGGAGAGGGAAGTCTGGGTCTCCCTGCTGAGGCTGCTGCCCCCGCGACCCGACTCCGGATTAAGCGGGAGATGATGGATGGATGGATAGAATCTACAGTTGCAACCCTCTTATTCACTAGGCATTAGTCCAGAGTAGGAGATATGTCACTTCACAGTCTCAGTCCCTGGCCTGGTTCTTATGCTGTGTGTGGAGGTAAAGCAAATCATATCTAGGCAACACCCTTCTCCTGCACTAACTCAGCTCCTTTCCCGCCAGCAAGATAACGTTTCATGTTCTTTAAGCCAGTCTCCATTGCCAAGGCCTGATCGATCTGGAGCCTTTCTGTCATGCTTGCTACCAATACAGCATAGCTGCAGCTGGTAAGCCCACATGATGGCTCTATCCATATTACTTTGGTGGGCCAGCCACTTGGTTTTTTTTTTTTTTATTTTTTTTATTTTATTTATTTTTTTATTTTTTATTTTATTTTATTATTATTATTTTTTTTTTTATGGCGAACACCCACCACTGGCCCGGCTCCAGTTGTGGGTCCCAGTAACTCTAGTCCAATTAGGGTACTGTGATATTAATCTATACCTTTCATATGGGTCTTTGTTAGACCAGTGTTTGTCTGGCTTCTCTCCATAGACCTGTTCCTCAAGGGGGGGGCCCAGACAGGAACTCAGGCTCCAGATGACGTTGCTCTGTGGGTTATTGAAGCATACAAACCCTCCCATCATGCAGATCACAATCTTTGGAGGAAAGTAGAAATGTCACAAAAGTTGTTTCGGCTTTCTCTGATCATTGTCTCGTGCATTTCGGACACTTTACTACTCCACATATGTTGGTTTTTCTTTTGTATTTTTTGTTGGCATACAGTTATGCTATAAGGAGCAAACTTAATGATTATGGCTTTCACATATGAATAGTGGCCCTGTGTAGGATTATGCAAGGAACGATTCCACGAGGAAATCACTAAATCTACTGCATATTAACTATAAATGGTTTTTGAATATAAAACTGTGTAGTTATCTGTCATAGTTTGCGGTCACCTTATTTTTTTTACCGCCCATATTTTGTTGCTTGACTGCTTATCCACTTCAGCACATATATAATTGGGAAAGTTTATAATGTTCTGAAGACGTTTCTCCTTAAATGTTATTCCGGAAATTTTCCTATCCTAAATAGGTTAGCCACAATTATCCAATGAATTTGTAGAGTTTATGAAAAAATATGAACATGTTATTTAAAATGTATTATTTTTGTTCCACATGAACCATGAAATGGAACGGTCAAGGGGCACCTGTAAAACCCATTTTATTCAGCATCAGCCTGTTTTAATCAATCTTTACACAAGTGCAATTCAGTGTAAGCGGTACATCCACTGGGCTAGTGGAAGCGTCCACAATTTTCTTTTCCACCTTCCTCACTTTATGGGCTTTAAGACTTGCAAGGGAAGACTGTGCTGCTCCCTGCTAGGGGCAATTATCAGCCGGCAGTTGCGTCCTGTTCACGCACCTTCTGGCTGACACTGAGGAATCCATGGCTACCGCCAGCCTCTGTGGTGCTGACTGCCACCTGCTGGTGCACAGCGGAGTCCTGATGGCCCATCGCATTGCAGCATTTAATATAGATTCCAGCCATATGCTTCTAGGCATGCCTCTTGTTACTGTCATGAGATGCTCACGCCGAGGCAGAGAGGCATGGACAGGGGGTTGGGTGTCAAGCCTCCACAAGACGGTTTTTATTTCCAGGAGAGCCTACAGCAAGTTCGAAGGACTCAAACAAAATGGGAAAAACCCACATGGGTGCAGCAAAGCACCCTGGCAGCAAGCAGGCAGGGAGGTGGGCCTCAGGCAACCACATTCTCAAGTGCTGTCAGTGTCTCTTGAACTGGGCAACATGGGAGCCATGAGTGTGGGAGGGGTAGGTGGTGTCTAGTTCCTGCTGAGGCTGCAGGGGAAGAGAGAAAATGAAATTACCCAGATACACGCAACCTGGGAATGCCAGTGGGAGTGTGGGGGGGTGAAAGTCCCGACAGGGACCTCAAGGGAGGAGTTGCCATATAGGACTTCAGGATCAGGTTCTAAAATGGATTTGGTCCACAGTCGTCGTGGCTGTAGCTTTAGGTGATGACGTTCTTTCCAATCTCTCCAGAGCTCTGGAGCATCTCCTGGACCGCCACAGGAACTTGGAACATTATTGCCAAGCAGTGCTGCACGATTCCCAACAGTCCCTCACACTGATGTTGGCAAAGGGTGTGGAGCCCTGCTGGCTGGAGCGGCTTGCTTCTGGGCTCTCCGTGGCCATCATGAAAAACTTAGCATAAAAATGAGGAGGAGCACATTATCTGTTGCATTTTAATATTCTTTTTTTATTTTTCTCTTTTAATTTTACACTCTAATTCCTAACCCCAAGCCAAAACTGATGAAAAATGGACTTATATTGCAATATGGAGATTTCCTTCAGAGTTCTCTTCACTGACAAGAACTCACTTCCGTACTATTCAAAAACCCCAATAACTGTTTGGCTGATGAGCACATTGCACAAGAATGCATAAGCAGAGTAATGGGACGGGGGGCCATCCTGAACAACGTGACCTGATTGGCAGCTGGTAGAGGGGTGATGACCCTCATTTAGTCCTGCACATTCTTGACATGAAGGTCTGCAGTGCATGTAGGCAAAGTATGCAGTGCACCAAAGTATCTTCTTGATGAAGTCCAGAAATGCTTTTCCAGTGGAACCTCAGAACCTATGCTGCTGCACTGGCTTTGAGGACTGCTGAAGTGCAGTTTTATTCTACCATGGTTACTGCCCGAATTTACAGTGAGGAGAAGCAAGAGAAAGAAGTATTAGGATATTCCTCCAAGAAAGACCCAATGAATAGCATGTCCTAATTGCAAAATATTATTATATATCCCATATTCAAATTGTTCTTAATGGACATTATGAATAACCACACAGAAGTCGATCAATTCACAAATCAATCAACATATGTTAAGCAATAATATTCATCAAACACAAAGGTGAATCTTCTCTAAGCAATTGTATTCCCTGATTAAGGGGAACTTATAATCCTGAGGCCAGTTGCCACTGCTGCCATTGCAGACACCTATCTCATTAGTGCAATAACTCAAAAAAGTATATGATGAATCTTTTTCAATCTTTCCAGGAACATTGTATAGATCATTATCTGGGATCTCTTTCATTTTGAGATGATAGCACCAAAATTGAAGCAGATGCACATGGTGAAAACAAAGAGATGGGCGGGGTCAGAAACTTGATATTGTTGCAGTGTTAGGTGGCGGCAAAGGAAGGGTGGTTGCAGAAGATACATGACCTTGTGAACACAGTAACTCTAAAAGTATTTGATGGATCATTTTCAAACTTCCCAGGAAGATTTTGCAACAACATCTACTTTTTGTTGATGCTTTTTTAATTTTGTGAGCCCATCATCTTCTATGCATCTCAAATATATATTTACATTTTTAAAAAAGGATTTGTATCAGTTAATCAAAGCAATTTGCAGCAAACATTGAGAAGTAACATTTGAAATGAAGGCCATACTCCTTTCATGTCTCATTTCCCCTTTTTTCTTAATCCAGTGCTCAGATGGCTGGGCTTCTGTGTGAGGAGGAAGGTCCAGAAGCCGACAATGTGAAGTACTGTGGATACTGCAAATACCACTTCAGTAAAATGGTGAGACATAAAGAAATATTTACATAAGTGTGGTAGAACATTTTTACCAAGGTACTGGAAATACTTGCATGTTTCCAGTTGTTGGGCAAAATCTAATTGTATGACAAGTTAAAGACCATTTTTAAAGACCTCAAATTACTGTATCGTAGCAATGTAACTTGAAGAGATGCAGTTGTACTGATACAATATTTATGTGCATTCGTAATATTGTGTTCATAATTTGATTCCTAACCCTATACAGTTTGCATGGCTTTCCTCTGGCAGCCCTAAAACATGATGTTTAAGTGAATTTATGACATCAGATATTCATTAGATCATAACCTTGGGTTAATACTTTTGACCAGAAATGCAAAAGCAAGCCTTATTTGTGGGCTTCAAATACGTGTTTGTGTTCTTCAAACCATACGTTCTACGTAGTTGGCGTTTGCTTAGTTAATTTCTTAGACGCATATTTACCATTTAGCTCAAAAGCTAAGCAGATGGTTTTTAAATTAATATATTAACTAATAAAATAACACTAATTTTCCAGCCATTTATCCTGGTCAGAGTTGAGGGGGGGGGGGGGGGAGGTTAAGCTGATCCCAGGCAAAATAAGGTATAAGCGAGTGATACACGGGATTCCACTTAGTTTAACTGCATGTCCTTGCACTGTGGCAGGTAAGTGAGCACATGGTTCCCTAGTGTCTGCTCAAGTCTTCAAACCCAATAACATTCCCACACAAACAGGAGTATACCAAAGAGTTCCAAATTAAGCTGTGAGCACAGTGACTTCTGCCTGTTGTGACATCATGTGCATGGCCTTTGCAGTAGGAGGAGTGTAAGAACATTAGATAAGAGGGTGATGATAGCAAATGTGACTTGCATGCTTACAAAACAAACTAACAAACATGTCTGCAATGTGGAAGTATTTTGCACTTGAAATAAGTACTAGTAGCACGGAAATTTGCAATAAAGTTTTGAGAACTGGAGGCAACGTTTAATGGATCATCTCACTAAACGAAGTGCAAGAAATTGTGTGAGACAATGTGATTAATATGAAAGACGTAATGTATGGATTTGGGAATTACTGGCTTCGGCTCTTTTGCGGACTCGCTACAGCTTGTAGTACATGAGGGGCATCTATCTCAACTAAGTGTAAGTAACGGTATTGCCAGTGGGAGAAATATTGTGGAGCATTTTAAGCATTCGCCGCTTGTGTATCCTCCAAATTGAAATTGAACTGGAAATGCTTCAGAAATGCTTAAAACAAGATGTGAAAATAAGTCAGAACTTTATGTATGTTTCTAGTAATACTTTTTTTTTCTCATTTGTATCTCATGCCGGTCAATACCCTTTGTTCATGTATCGGGATCATGTTGGCACTGAAAAAGTGGGATTGGTGCACCTCTATCAGAAAGCTGGCTGAAGTGAATCTGTGGTCCATACCACATTAGAAAAGGACCCTTTGAACACTGACTAGTACCAGGATGAGCACAAATTCAGAAGTATAGTTTTGGATAAAATGGTTGTAGATCTTGGCAAATCCTTTAAACCTAAGAACTGCGTTGGAAATCAGCCACTCGGTAATTACCTTGACACTGGTGCGATATGCCTGCAGGCCAGGAATTATGTCTGAGACACAAGAAACTCACTTCTTCTCTAGTACAGTGAATTATTGAATAATTTTCTCTCTTAACTTTATGAGGACAACATTTCCAAGGCAAGCCATTCCTTTTCACTGAAAATATTGATAAAAAGACTGTAAATCATATCCTGCATCAGCGTTTGGTATGGTAGTTGTTCTGCGGTGGACAGAAGATCCCTGTAGTCCAGAGATTTACTGTATTAGGTTGCTGTCCATCGGTGGGGTTTATACAAGCAGGTGCAGGGAAAAGGCTTCTAATATCATCGATAGAGTCTAGCCACCCTGCTTATCATCTGTTTGCTCCTCTTCCTTCAGGAAAGAAATGACAGGACTACAAGGTTTAAAAACTTGTACAGTAAAATCCTTGTACAGCCAGGTTGTTGAACTCTGACTCCTCTTGAATAATTGTAGCACACTGTTAATATTACAGTACTGCCTTCAGTATTTGTGCACATTGTATTACAATTCTATACACTCACCACACTAATTGCCTATTACACTATTTATCTACTTACTGCTGCACCGATACTCTTGGACACCAACAGTATCGGTAACAAATGTTCATCTCAATGTTCATTTTGTACATTTTATTGCTTCCTTGTATTTGTTTTACTGCTGATATGTGAACCCTATACCACCATCTGCACTAGGCTTCCAAATTCTTTCCGGTTTCATTCTCATTACTTTTTTATTTTGCAGAATCATAATAAATCTTCTTATTTTACATAAAAGTAAATTAAAAGTAACTAATCTCATTGTTTTTTATGATTAATTACAGCTAGAATTAAAGCTTGTATTGATAAATATTTACACGTTGAATCCCCAAATTAATATGAAATGATCACCAAGGAAGTATTTTTTAACATTTGTTTAATGGCATGACTACAGCTTTTAATTACAAGTATACACAAGCTGAATTCCAAAGCTCACGAAAAAGCTAGATGAAGAGACAGTAATGTATACCTGTACCAGTATTACATCAGTCAAATAAAGCAATTGTTTGGACAGTTTCTTCAAATCATTAAGTATAATAGCCCCGCTCCATTTTTTTAAAATGAAAAATTCTCAGGCTCTCTGAGTATATAAGCAATGTCTCACAAATGCCAGGTTATATTGTTTGGAGTTTCTATATTCTGCCATTGTGTGAGTTTCCTCTACAAGTCTCAGTTTGCTTTCTCAAATAAAGAATATACAGTTCAGGTAGATACCCGTCTTCAAATGATTTGTAGCGTATGCCATTCGATATCTGGAGCGCTGTCAATGACCTGTGGCCTCTGTCTCCTCGATCATGTTACACCAAACATGTAGATAAGCAGTTGTGGAAAATGGGTGAATGAATCTTGGCCTTTTCTGAAGGCACTTAGGATCTTCAGTTTTAGTCTTCATTCAGACTCCTCCTTTGTGCCCTGAATACAGAAAAAGATGCGACCTGCAGCTGGTAATTCAAGCAGTTCATTCTGCCACACTAGAAGAAGCTCCATATCCACCATCCCGGAGAAGCATGGTTCCCACCATCATCGGCAAAAAAGGGTGAGTGATGAATCAGTATATGGAATTCTGTGTTCACTGTAGCCTCAGACACCCCGGGCTGTAGATTTAGTCCCTATCCTTGACCATGTATGAAATCTGCATGTTTTCCATTGTCATTTGTTTCCTCTGAGTTCTCCATTTAGTTTTGGTGTGAATGTGTGCCCTCCAATGGACAGGCCAGCACAAAAAAAATTTAAATGTACGTTTTTTTTTTTCTTTCTACTTTTATTGTATAACACATGAACCTAATTTTCCATGGCCGAGCAAGGTAATCTGGATATGAGAAAGAATTTACAATGAATTCAATTAATGAATTTTGTATTTTTTAGATTAAGAGTTCGATATAGCAAATTGAGTGCACATTTTAGGGATTGAGTGCGCTCTATTTTGTATTTTGTGGATCCATTAAATTGTGTCCAGATCGTACCACAAAATCGTACCCTTCAGGGCTCCGTAAATGCAATTAGTGTTTTTGTTACTGTTCTTACTGTTATGTCACAGAAAATGTTGGACATAGTGCAAATGAGAAATGGATGAAATATAAATATCTAGGTATAAAAAAATGAGTAATATATATATAACATTTTAAAACATGCACATTAAAGCATGCACAATGAAATACAGGTAACTACCTACAGTTAAACAATAAATGAATATTAGAACAACAAATTAGTTAGCTATTAGTTGCTGAGCTATTAGTTAAGTTCTCCTCAATCGAGCTTGATGGGCTGAATGGCCTCTTCTTGTTTGTAAATTTCTTATGTTGTTATGTTTTTATGTAAATTGGCACTCCTGATCAGGATGCCAAGCTTCAAAACAGTTGTGGGTTATGCTGAAAAGCCAGATCCGTGCCAGGAACCCAACTAGTTTAAATGAACTAGAAATTTTGCAAATAAGAGTGGTCAAATATTCAGCCAGAATTATGCCAGAGGCTTGCTAATGCCTACCAAAAGATTCTGGCTGATACCTGTTGTACTTGTGTATGTATACTTGTGACCACAACTAAAATGTGTTTTTGTAAAGAAAGTGCCATCTCATGGTAACACCCTGCAAGTGAATAAATGGGCGGGTTTAGACGAGAATTTAGGCACACCCCCAGAAGGAGGGGGGTTACTCCCTTTGGCTGGCAGCCGGCAGGCAACCGGCTGGCAGTTGGCTGGCAACCGGCAGGCAGCCGGCTTGGAAGGGAAAATTGAGGTGGCTGCATCTGTAATTGGTGGGGAAAGATTATGCAGGTAAAATGGAGAATTGCAGTTGTGTTTGAGTAACAGAGGATAGGCCAGGAAGCTGACAGAGGAACCCCTTTCCTTTCATTTCAGCATTTAATCCTTAATCTCATTCATCAGCCATGTAAACTCTGACAATGGAGAGGATTGTAGAAGACAGCCACACACTAATCTAAGATGGTGCCGGGCTGTGGTGCCATGTTGAATGCTGCTGTTTGCAGACTTGTTCCTTGAGTATATATTGTCTTGTTTGTGTCATTTTTCCAGCCACTTTACTCACTTATCACTTAAGACTGTGATGATTTAAAGTTTTATTGTAATATGATTTGTTGCTGAATATTAAAGTTCCCTAACTTATTAGGTTGACTTCATTGATGACATATGATGGATTAAAAAACACTAGGTAATATCAGGCAGAGGTACTGTTTGTTTTTATTAATTACAACAAAGTCTTCCATTTTGTTGAATGTCAATTTGTGGATTTTTTTTGTGAGAATGGGTATACCCCATGCTATTGTCCTTATGAAACTTTGCAACACACAAAGAAGTCACAGTCAGAGTTAAATATGGAGAAACATCAGAACAACTGCATATTATCTATGTAAGTTGTACCCAGAACTGATTAATTAAGATGGACTTGAAGAGGACAACAGTAGACTCAAGAATAAACTGGAAGAAACATCAGCAACTTCTGATAGTCTGATGATGCCACAGCAGATATATAGACAGATAGTGAAAGTTAAAGAACATAATGAAAAGAAATGAAAATTCATATAAATGTGACATATAAAAACCAAGGTTATGGCTACAGAAGTGGCAGAATACACACTGTCCCCACCACTCCAGTTATAAAACCATTTTTATTAAAAGCTAAACTTTGTGTGTCTCGATGAATTCAGGTTCACCAGATCTGTGGGTGGAGCAGTCATTTCACGTGCCACCAAATGATGCTTCTGTTTTGGAGTGATTTGTCTCAAAGTGAAATAGGCCCCAGATCATCACCTATCTAAAGTTGCTGGGAGGTTTGAAAAAGATCCATCGAATACTTTTAGAGCTACTGTATTCACCAGGTTAAGTGTATTCTGCAGTCGCCATTTCCTTCCTTTGCAGCCACCTAGCACTTCTGCTTCAATTTTGGTGCTATTTATATTGATATCTAGTACATCTAGTAGATCTTCATCCATATAATGTTTTTTGTGATTTGGTAACAAGATTTATGAAATACTTCATGAGTCATCATGTTCAGAACGTCAAGGGTCTTCTGCAGTCACCCTTCCCTTTGTTGTGACTAAGTGGCATTGCTTCAGGTTGGTTCGATTTGTCTCAAAATTTATTCAGTTCACCCATGCAGTGTGTCTGCAAAGTCTGAAAAAGACTCTTCAAATTTTTTGTGATATCACACTAACTAGATCAAGTGTCAAAACTGCACCTTTCTTTGCTCATTACCTAAAAAGAAACTAAACCAAAAAAGGAAACAAAATTTAAAAAATAGTATTAAAATAAAAACTAATTGTAAAAAATGGAACTCAAATTACTTTGCCTGTGATCAATACTATAGGATATATCTTGTATATGACATGCGGCTACCCGAATGCATCATGTTACACCAAACAGTATATGTCTTTTAGAGCCACAAGGAGAAACTGAGACAGAAGGAGCGTCACAAGAGGCCGCCTCCAAGCAGCTTGAACTCCTCCTTGTCTAGCTCTACAGGCAAGGTCAGTTCCTGCCCATGGTCCATGCTGTCATGCTCCATCTCCACCTTTTCACCCTGGTCTCTTTCCCCCTGCTGTGTCCCTTCACAGTCCAGCTCTCCCTCTTGTTGATGAATGATTTGCCAGTACTTTTAGATTTATTAAGTTGCTAAACGGTGCCCTAGCTCATTATTGTGTAGTACGATGGGTCTTGGGTAGCATTGTAGATGTTGGGTTCGATCCCTGCCCCCATGTGGAATTTGTATCTTCCCCCATTTATAGAGCTTTCTTCTGAGTATTCTGGTTTTCTTTCACATTCCAAAAACATTCACTTGATATAGTGTCTCTAAATTGCACATAGTATGTGATTGCATGTGTGATAGTGCATGTGCTCTGTGATGGACTGATGTCCCATCCAGAGAGTCCCCTACCTTGTGGCCTGTGATGGACTGATGTCCCATCCAGAGAGTCCCCTACCTTGTGGCCTGTGATGGCCTGGTTTCCTATCGAGAGTGTCCTCTGTTTTGTGCCCTGTGATGGAGTGGCATCTCCTGCATTCTGCTTTGTTTTTCTTGGACTAATTTGTAGGGTCATTCAGACATGTAATGGATGAGTGGTATGGTAGGTGGGTGGATATTATAGATGAACAAATTAATTGTAGAGAGCTTTCTTCATTTAGGAGATTGTTTGATCTTTTCTGAATGAAAGAACTTGAGAACTGGTCATAACCATATTTAGAGTTACCAGCATAGTGGCCCATTATCTAATCTCACCCAATGTAGGATTTTATGGGACAAAGTATTGGTACATGTGACAAAGTTCATGGTAAGTCTGCTTAGAAGTGTAATTAAAAGTGCCCCAGAAGTATTTTGCTGAGGCAAGACGATAGATTCATGGGATACATACACACACGCGGATTTTCATTAGCAAAAACCACTGGATGTTATGCAGTATATAGCAATGTTATTTTTTACCAATTTTCTGGTTTGTTAAGCATTGTTTTGAAATGAGATATGATGAAATTTAAGTTTTAATGTTGTTTATATCCCTTTAATGAGCTAATACCTACACCCTGGGGATGGTGTGTGGCCCAGTCGGTTAGGTCTTGGTGCCCGTGATCAGAAGTCTGAAGGGTCAGATCTTGTGTAGAGCAGAGTGATGTCACTGTTAGGCCCTTGCGCAAGGTCCTTAAGCCTGACTGCTCCAGGTGCTGTCTGATCCTGCTTTTTTTAGCTGAACGTTGCTTGGATAAGAGAATTTGTTAAATAAGTAAGAACACATTTAACATTTACACAGGATTAGAAGGAAGATTTAAGCTAAAGTTCTGTTTCTGCAAAGAATGTTGAAAGTTTGGTCACTGGCATCCTTTTCCATCCAGAGTGCTTTCAAACAAACAGATGTGTAAGGTATCGCCTGTGGTGGATGCCGCAGGTGTACCGACATGCTCCTGTTTCAATGGCCTCCCCAGTCTGCAGCCCCGATACTCCAATTGCTTTCCCTGCCTCTATCCCCCTTTTCCTAAAGCCAGTATTTCGGTCCTTTGTCTTGCCTTTCTCTGTCACAGTGTGTTCAACTCCCAAAACCCCAATAAAATCCTTGTTCCATTCTCCCATCCCTGTGTTATGTGGATCTCTTTGCCATCCCAACCAAAACAAATCTTATGAAATAATAATTCACAGAGTTATAATTCGTAAAAGAATTCCAACATTTCATAACTTACATAATAAATACTGCTGTCTGTGACAGGAGTCAAAATGGAATACTGTTTTGTAGTATAGAATAGGTAATTATAAAATATGTATTTAGACTCTATTGCTTTGTTCATGGTAATATATGAAATGATTTAGATCTCTATCTCTACATGATTATATATAAAGGGTCTTTCCCCACCACATTTCACAAACCTGGGCTGTCTTGCACTGGAACTGTAAGCAATTCATGGTCACTTTCGTGTGTCACACAAAAACTCAGGAACTCAAACCTTTATTTTAAATAAGCATGTGAGACAGAATGAATTCATATGTTAAATGGTTTATATACAGCCTGCAACATTTTTTTAATTCATTAGAGAAGTGGGCAGGGCTCTGCTAACTGGAGATTTTTTTCTGCTAACTTTGAAAACTGCTAGCAGACCAATAAGTGTTCACAAAATTTTGTTGCACTAACTGTAAATTCACTAATATTTTTTTTGCAGGTAAAGTGATTAAAGTTTAAAGGGTCAAAAACATTTGTAAATCCTAAAATCACACATATTTGTTCCGGTCTGTGACAGTCTGTCTGGCATGTTGTAGGCTGAATATGTGTAAACACAAGATGTGATTGGTTGATAACTTGTTTTATTTAATGTAGTCTGGGCTAAAGATAAAGTCCATGTATCCTGATCTAAGTAGAGCACTGGGTCCTGTATCACAAAGCTGGATTGCTTGCTTAGCTGTATAACTTGTCGGATTTTAGGTACCCTAGTTTAAATGGACTTTATTTTAATTGGACTTTGAAGTAGCCCAGACTACATTAAATAAATACCTTAAGTATCACAAGTTATGCAGTTAAGCAAGAAATCCTGCTTCAGCCTCTGATTATTCATATAGTTAATAAAGAGCTGAGACCCTCCTTCCTTGTTCTGGGTAAATGGCGCCATGTTTGTAGTCACCAAGTGGCTTCACCGATAGCGCAAAGTGAGCATGAACCAATCGCAGACTAGCACTTCAACAAAAATGGTTTTACTTCACAAACGGAATGTCACTGAAAGAAAATTTATTCCAGAGGTTCCACAGAATCCAATCCCCAGTTGGGTAAGTACTAAATACCCCCAGGTAATCACTTCAGCCAGGGGTGTCATTAGAGAAGAATGGATAGGGGGGCTGATGGCAATCTATTCATGACTTAAGCCAATATATTATTGCTAAAAAACATTTTAGGGCTAACAGTGCCCCTGATGTCAGCCCTGTGAAACTAAATTGCTAAACAGATTAGAATTTCAATTCTTGCGGTACCTTTTTAAGGGTTTCAGAGCCCAACACCAAACCAAAGCTAAATTCATACAATAATAGTTAGCAGTTAGTGCTTAAAGCTAGCTTCTGCTAAATTAATTTTAGTGGTTTAACGGTTCAGTGTTATCAGGTTAAACTTTGGAGTTGTGGATTAGTGGTTATCGAAGCTAGACCAGGGTTGGGCAATATTATCTGCAAAGGGCTGGTGTGTATGTGGGTTTTCAGCGCAACTCCCTAATTAGATTACTAATTCGAGGGCTGATTGACTAAAGTCCTCACACCTGGGTTCGAACAGCTGACCTAAAGATTATCCCAGAAACCTGCATACACACTGGCCCTTTGTGGATAAGATTGCCCGCCCCTGGTCTAGAGAAAAGTGTGAAAAACTCATCCGGTCTGTTGTCAGAAACATCTGGGAGAGGTTACTGGTGAATGTCCAGACTGGATAAACCTAACAGGATGACCATACGTACACAAAAAACAGCTCAGTGTAATATTTGTGTGCAGAATGGCTACTCTGAATTCGCAACTACATATTAACTCCATTATGTAGAATTCCTTTCCGATATTAACATTCAGAATTCTATAACTCCCACTATAACCATTGTTAGTTTAATATCTTAATCACTGCGCATCAATGACATCAAATATTATTTTTCAGAAAACTGGCCTCCATTTTTGTTTTTGAACAGCATATTTTCATAATAAACACTAAAAATGATTTTCCAAACTCTGCTAAGACAAACCATTTCCCCAAGTTAAATACATGGTGGATAACCGATGGAAAAATGAATAAGAATCATCATTAATGTTTGTCTGGGATACAAGATTACCTATCTATTAATCCATCCGTTTTCAAAATGATATGCCTGAAATAGTTTGCTTGGAGCCAGCGAAGGGGGCAATTTTGAGATTCCTCCAGAATGCTAAACTCATTATCCTGTCACTCAGACTGAGTCCATTGACATTGTAGATAAGTCTCATTACAGCTGTTTGCTCTCATATCTTAGTTTGGTCATTACTTACATAGGGCCCTATGAAAAAACGTTTTGTTTTTGCTCAAATTCCATTTTATTTATTTTATTTTTTTATTATTATTTTGATCTGTTGATTTTTCATTTTTTACCAGTCTTTACATTAAAAAGGTTAACTTCAAACACAAACAACTGCAAAATATCAATAAAGCTTTTTTATAAATGCTGACACATTCGACATAGTGTAAATACTGTGGTCAGAGCTGTCGCTAAATACGTGAACGTCTGATACGTGAGTCCGGTGTTTCTGAAAAAAGCAGTACCCATAGGCATCCGTGCTCACACCTCAAACAAAATTCGTGGGTGTGTTAGTGACAATAAAATATAAGCATACAAATTTAAGCATATACATTTTACGCATATAAAGTGGGTGGGGTATCAGATCGGCATCATTCTGTCTTTATTCATGTCAGTAGTTTGAGATGCGGTCAGGCTGAATAAAATCACTGGGTGAGTTCAGGTCGCTTGTGAATGGAACTGCGCATCACTGGTTCTTACAACACAATGGAAACACAAAAGGCAGAAAGGGGGGGTTGTTCCTGTACCTGGGAAGTGCCCCGAGTTCCTGCGGTGGAAATAGGCATTATGGTTACTAGGCAACATCCTTGCACTCATTTGACCTGATTTGATTATGAGTCCTTCCTGTTGAAAAGTCTCAGGCTATGTCTACTGTAAGTATATATTATACTATCTAGACAATTGTGAAATGTGAAAAAATGTATGGGTTTAAAATGTTAACACTTTATCCACGAGGTCATGTTTATAGGTAAATGCCATTTTCCTACCTCAATTCTCTGCTTCTGGTCAGATTTTCCACATCGTGGAAATCATAGGGCCCTACCTATAGCTCAAGGCCATAGGTAAGGGTACTGATGTAAATTGTAAATTCTGAGCTTTGGTTGATGATTTAAAAATTAGTGACTGCAATCAAAAAACTAAAAATACCAAAAGTCTTCTATTTTGTTTCATTATTTTTGGATAAGGTTAGGGCTGGGTCGGGGATTAGGTTGTCATTGTTGAGATTAGAGTTTTTCCCACAGAAATGAATATAAGGTCCCCACAAAGTTATGAATATGTGTGTGCGTGTGTGTGTGTGTGTGTGTGTGTGTGTGTGGGTTTGCATAGATCACATTTGGGGAATTTGGGAATTTAAATTTTATTCAAAGTGGGGCAAGTAGCAGGGAAACAATGCTGGTATTCATTCTAAAAATTGGGGCTGAATCCTGTGATCCCCTACATCTTACATTTTTACATGTCTGTAAATATGTATGCATGTTTGAAAACAGTTGAGACAGAAAAGCAAATCAGTGAGGAGATTTTGTGCATTATTTGGAAGGATGCAATTGTAGCTTAAATCCCCCTTCTTCTGGTATATAAAGCTCAAATGTGTTTTCTGTTTTTTTGTGTTTTATTTCAAAATAATGTTTAACGGATCTGAAAAATCTTTAAAACAACTTTACTATATACAGTGCTTTCTGCTAAAGAAACTCAGTGATAGATGTATGTATTATGTGTTCTACTGAAGGGTATTAAACAAAGCAGGATTTCTTGCTTTAGATGGATAACTTGTCAGATTTAAGGTAGTCTGAGCTGAAGATACAGCCTGTTTAGCCCAGACTACCTTAAATCCAACAGGTTTAAACATTAAACTTTAAACATATTGTCTCGTTTTAAAAACAATTTGATCAGAAACATGAGTAAGCATGTAAGTGTACTCCAGATCATGTCTGCTCTGCACAATATTAATATCACATGTACTAGACCTGGTAATCCATTTCAATACTTCTTTGTTTATTTAGTTGTCCTCTAGCCATCATGGTAATAAGGAGACGGTGGGGAAAACCAAGAGATTGGGGAACCACAGTCTGCACCGGAGCAAAAAGGGAACAGGGAGTGGACCCAAGAGCTGTTCGTCTTCATGTTCTTCCAGCCCATTTAACACAGGTAAACACAAATACCTTTCTGCTATGCTTGGCTTTTGCAATAATTGTATTTGTATACTGTAACTGTACTTCTTACATCGTGTGTTGACTTTGCATGACAGTGTTTGCTGTGCAGCTGTCCTTGGTTTTATAATCTTTTTTTTTTTTTTACCAGGTGGTGGTTCTCTTTCTTCAACTCAAGATTTTCTACAATACTCTTCTTCATCCCGTCTGGAATGGGAACGAGAGCAAGGAGAAGAGCAAGCGACTGAAGAGACCAATGAGGGAAATGGAGGGCCATGGGAAGTGGAGGAGGAGGAGGAGGAAGAAGAAGAGGAAGATGTAGAGGAGGAAAAATATGCTAAGCCGTCTTTATTGCCCCCAGTTCTTACCATGAGTGATGGTCCTCATAACTCACCAAGTTACAACCGGGTGGAGAGTAAAGGTAGCTCTTTTGAGCCCAAAGTCACAATTTCTACGTTTGGCTCCATCATGCGTATTACTTCCACAGGGGGGCTTAGTGGGGGTGCCAAGGTGCGTAAGGTGTCCCCTGGGGAGTACAGGCCAAGCAAACCGAACAGCAAGGTGCACCAGACCCCTTCTGCAATCATAGAGGAACCAGATATTCTCGAGGAACAGACAATGCCCCCAGTCAGTGAGAGGCGTCATGGCATGAACAAGAAGAGCCGGCATGGGCCTGGGAGGCCGAAGGGCAGCAGGAATCGAGAAGGACGTGAAGGGAAGGAGCACCACATCAGCCAGTCTCTGCCTGGAACTGCATACCCAGTGCCGCCTGCCCTTCCCTGCACCAGCTATCCAGCTTCCATACCAGTCTCCACCCAGAACTCCTTCTCCATAGGCAGCAGCAGCTCTCTGCTCAGTTCTGGTGAGTCCAGCTGTTTAGTGTATGAGCATTTGAAGGCATCAAGGTCAACATCAGTCTTATGCAATCTACAAACACTGAGTATCTGTACAACATAATTTCTTTAAAGCCAATACGTATGTGGCTGAAACAAATCTTTGGATGTTGTTTTGGGGCAAAAGAGCAGATGATCTTTATAATGTTAGGATTCTACTGTTGGGTTTGTGATTATAAAGTACCAGATAGTGTCTCTCTGTAGGGGAGAGGCTAAATACTGTTCTCTGTGCTGTTTTGGCAATATCCTTCATAACCACCAAAATTATAGGTTGTTTAATATATCATCCAAGAGAGCTCGGGAAATAAGCGATTTATTATTTACATGTTACAAGTGTCAGTGTCTGTAATAAATAGACCAGAAGAATGGAAATGAGTAATGATAATGCAAATTGGTGCTTTCAGTAAAATACTCATTGGTTACATGCACCATGTGCTTAAGTGGTGAATCGAGCCAAAATAATTTCCACTCTTGTTCATCTACCATTAATGCATGAAATCTAGTAAATCTCATTGCCAATATAGTATGACAAGGATTGTGCTAGAGAGAAGAAAAAGAACGGTTCAAAGATGAGAAGGAGCAGGGAAGCGTTGCACTGAGTATTTGTGGTTAGGTTATCCTATAAAATAACTTTTATCTCATAATAAATGAGAAAACGCCTCAGCACATGAGAACATATGAACGCACCCTATAAAGTATTTCTTTTAAATATATATAACATGTTTTAGGGTTTTGCATTAAGTTAGATCACCTACGTTTAACATTTGTTACCCCCATATAGCAAAAAAAACCAGGAAAACAAACCATTGTAAACGAAACCAAAACATTCGTTTTTATTCCATCATCATCTTATTTAATAGAAACGTAATGCTGAGAGGAAATTCAAATTATCGCTAGAAAGCGTCAGGCTTCTCTTTTATCCAGTTATATACTTTATGCTCAACCTAATGTCACACCTAACATTGAGGGGAGACCCTAATGTAGCCAAGGAGCTGCACAATGATCACAATCAAGGCAGTTGTGTTGGATTAAGCTTGAGATATAGAAAGTGCTGGATGTTGTCGAGACGCCGTGTTTTTAACATCTTTCTGCTTTTTCGGTCATGGGTGATGTCATCAGTGAAATTAGTATATTACCTCAACATTGGCAAGCTCTGTGATTTTAAGAACATAGGAGTAGAGTTTATTTCCATATGATGTTCTCTGATGCTGTTACGTTCAGCCTTCTCCTCCTGGGCTAATGCAAATTTCTGCAGATGCAAATGCACCACAGTGCACACGACAGTGCTGGTCCATCTGCATTCCTGGACGTTCACACTTCTTGCACAAATTCACCAAGCAGCTGCTTATGTGGATGGCAGGCCTGCTGAGGTAGCACTGTACAGCGAAGCCATTCTTAAGTCACGTTTATGAAACGTGGCATGAGTGTTATATTAAAAATAGTGCCATGCTGATCAGTGCTTCAAGTGGGCCAGTACTTACCGGTACATAGTACCGGTACCTCTTTGTTTTTCTCTTCAGAGTACCAGGAACATTTCTTGCCTACTGGCACCTCTCATAATCTACCGGTAGTGAATAACAAGGTGAGTACCAACACCTGTTTTTTCACAATTCAAGCGCTGGCGCCAACCCATACCAATATATTTTTTTATAATTTCACCGATACTGATAAGTGGCTAATCTCTGAGCCATTTGTGCTACGTGAAACTTGACCAAGCTCGCCTGCGCAGATTAGCGGAATGATGTCACATTGGTCTTCATTCTGTGCAAAATCGACCTGCAGGCCAGGTACATTTCGTAGGCTGGTACTTTCAGACCTCTTAGGAGCTGTCAGAATCCCTCGTCTAGTCCCTCGCCACTACAGGAAATAGCTGTTGGTCTAATACAATCAACTCAATTATTTCAGAAGTTGTGTCTTTAGCTCTGGTGCTAGTAACTTTTCAAAAAGTTCAAATATTGGCTGACATCAGGTTGATGCAATACCTTGATTTCTAATGAACTATCTGCCAATACTGATATGTTAATCGAAGTGTTGTGCATCTCTAATCAAAAATAGATTTCTTGTTAAACTAACATGTATGTACAGCATACAACCACACGGACTGGTTGGAATGAAGGCCTTAATTTGTCACATGCAAGGTATACAGTCAGTGAAATAAAATAAAATTTAAATAAATAATAATAATAAAAATAGTGAGAGCAGTAAGACATACTGTAAGGAGTAACAAGGCAATAAATATGTAATAAATAAGGAACAAAAAGTTATACCGAAAAATACCAGAGATAAGTAACACAGTTCAAATAAAATGTGATATACACAGATAAGGAAAGAGTGATGAATTGTAACTGTTGATTAAGTAATTTGATGGCTTGAGGGCAGCAGCTCCTTCAGAGCCTCTCATCTCTCAGTGAGAGACAGTAAAAGCGCTTACCAGACTTTAGCCTGGTAAAGAGGTACTTGTTAGAGTGTGATGTGTCCCTACTGATTTGAGCTGCTCTGCTTCTGCGTCGTCTGAGGTAAATGTCCTGCTGGGAAGGCAGATCAGCCTTGGTGATGCATTCAGCTGAATGATTCACCTACTGTCGAGATTTGCAGTCCTGGGCAGAGTAATTGCCAAACTAGGCTGTGATTCCCATGGTGCGGATGCTCTCTAAAGCTTCAGAGTAGATGGGTTTAAGAATGGATGGTGAGACCTTGAACCTCCCCATCTGTCTAAGATGGTACAACTGATGCCTGGCTTATTTGAACATAATTGAGCTGGGTGAGGTCATCGGCGATACAGACTCTGAGATATCTAAATGTGTTCTCCCTCTCAGCTGGTGCCCGTTTGATGTTCAGAGGCCTGTATCCATGGATTGCTTAAAGGGACAGTTCATCCCAGAAAAAAAAACATATTTTTCAGATATCATGTAGCATTATTTGTCCGTATGTACTTTTGTGATGAGAGTTGCCTAGTTTTGGAGAAATCGGCTGTAGAAATGCCATCTCTGGAATATAATGGGGCTAAATGGCATTCTTTCTCTGGTGATTAAAGCACCAAAAATGCATTCGAAAAATTCAACAGTAATCCCACTTAGAAATCATGACCCAGCTACTTGAGATAATCCACAGTCCCTGTAGTGAGCAATTTTATGTAGGAACTATTTTCTTTCTACTGAACTCCAAATGCTATCCATATCACTGCTCAGTGATATGGTATGTTTACAGTTATTTACACCATCAGCACAATAAGGACATGATAATATCATTTTGCTTTGCGTTTTATTTGATTTGGAAATGTTCAGTTTTACTGTCAGAAGCTGTGTGTTGACAGAGAAACTGGCCCATAATTACACTCAAGGACAGAAAATACTGTATAACTTTGGGTAAGTTATCAAATTCTTCATATTGTATGTATACAGTATATTGTATGATACGGACCTCTGCTTTCGTTATTCAGGTGTCTACTCAAGTAACAAGGACCCTGTCTCTTTGGGTGGGGGTATGTGTAGTACCACAATAGCCTCAGGACTGCTGTCTTCCCATACCTCTACGCTCCCCTATACATCTTCCTCTGTGACCAACACACAGGTAATAAAAGTTTGTGTTTTTGTATGTCTGCAAGTTAGGATGGATGATTGTGGGGAAATTTAAGTCTCTTTGAGATCCTCAGACATTTTTCTGAAACTTTTCCAGGAAATGAATCGATCATTTGATTTTTGAGATCTGAGATTTTTATATTCAGAATTAAAAACAAACTTCTGTACAACTTTTTGTTTTTATATTGCTGTTAAGAGGCTGTTGTCTGCTTGGGACCAAATGTTAAAATTGCTGCAAAAATATTTATGAAATAACAAACAAACAAGCGTATATTAGAGCTCATATTTACGTAGCTGCATGTCTTCTCTCAAAATACTGCACTGTGACAAGCCAAATTGCCGTTTATTATTATAAGGCTTAACTTAATTCTAACTAGTAAAAATAACGTTCTTACTAATAAAAATGCCATTTTTACCAGTAAGAATATGAATTCAATTTATCTATACAATTCTTACTAGTATAAATAATCATTCTTCATCTTCGTCATCTTGTTATTTATGCTCATTTTTCACTGAGAATAACAGTCCCGCCCCCTTGGAAATTAGTGGCTACCGGCTGCGTCTTCCTCCTCCTTAGTTGCCTGATGGTATGATCCCAACTGAGAGTCATTTTCCCCATAGCCTCACCAAACACCTCCCAAACCCCCCATGGCCTCACCAAACACCTCCCAAACGCCCCATGGCCTCACCAAACACCTCCCAAACCCCCCATAGCCTCACCAAACACCTCCCAAAACCCCCATGGCCTCACCAAACACCTTCCAAACTCGAGTTTTTGCTTCCACAACTACAAACGTCACACTCCTCTTGGCTGGCCGGTACCTGTCAGCTGCCTTTGGAGTCTCACAGGCTAACTAAACTTGGAAGACCTTCAGCCTGACAGCTTGCTTTACCGCTGGTGTCCACCCCCAGGTGTAGGCGTTGCCTCTGTGAAAGGCATTAACAACCTTATGGCCACAGTCTTTCACAGTGTCCCAGCAACGAAGGCACGGAACATGGCACAGTCAGGCTTATTGTCTCCAGCCTTCCTCAGGATGCAAGAGAATTGCTGCTGGAGGTGCGACTTTTGAATCTTTTGGACAGAGGATGCGGCCAGACTCTCCCAGCACACGCCATGTGCTTGGGTCTGCCAGGTCTATCTGGCATTCTCCCCCATCATCTAATCCAGCTCAGCTCCTCTCTTAACCTGAGTGTCTAACACATAGTGTTATAGATCTGATGATATGACTACAAAATCGATCTTAGTGATAAACGCACTTATGGAGGTAAAACTAAGCTTCCAGTACACTATATTTCCTACAAGCATCACTTAAAAATACTTCTCGAAGACCTGAAGCAGGCTAGGAGTATTTATTTATCAGGTCTCCTCACTGCCCATATAAATGCCCCAAAATTTTTTCCACTATTGACACATTAACTATTAACCCTCCCCAAAGGTTTTCTTTAAATTGTTCCCTATTGAGAAATGTAATGGATTTGCAGACTTTTTTAGCAGTAAAATTGCTGACACAAGAAATGACATCATGAATTATGTTTATCAGAGGCTGGACTTTCTCCTCCAGCACATAGAACACAGTAGTCACATGTCGACGTTTTTAGCTGTTACCATCAATGAGCCATCAATGACAATCATGCCTCTTATGAAGAACACAAGCTATTCCTTAGATCCTCTCTTCACTAAATTCTTAAACAACATATTTAATTGTATCTGTAATGATTAGCTGAATATAATTGTCTCTGCAACAAGGTGTTTACCCATGTCACCTTAAAACCACCAAAGTCTGCCCTCTATTAAACAAAAGTGGGTTGGTCTCCTCTGTATTCAGCAATTACAGGCCTATTTCTGACTTCCTCTTTCTTGGCAAACTAATTAACAAAGCGGTACCTGTACAGTTAGTTTATAACATTAATAACAATAACATCGATGAGACATATCAGCTTGGTTTTCAAGGTCTTCATAGCACTGAGACGGCCCTACTTAGAGGATTGAATGACCTGAGACTCTACAATGATTCTGGCCACCCTGCTATTTTGTTACTCCTTGGCCATAGTGCTGCATTTGATACTGTCGATCACAACAGCTGCAAAATTAGGTTGACCTTTCTTGCTCGGTGCTAGATTCTATGTTCTCTTTTTGATTGTGAGTTATATGTGGCACTTTGGTGACTATGCTTCAGAGAGGTGTGTGGTGACATGGGGGGGGGGGGGCGCTCAGGGATCTTTTCTGGGTCCTTTACATGTTGCTGTTAGCAAACTATATTAACAAATAAAGTATTTCTTTCCACCAGCATGTAGACGACACTGAGCTATATCTGAAGGAAAAAAAAAGTCCAAATATTATGCAGGCCATTTGACAAAGGCTACAGCTAGCTAGCTAGTTAGTTAACTACCTACTTTTGGTCAGATAAACTAGCTGGTCATCTCATGTCTATTCTTACAGTGATGTCTTCTTTTTATATTAATTTGATCTTAAACAGTGACAACAGCCTAGTCTATGATCAAAAACACATGAAATAAAATATGTCTAAACAATAAAAGGTCTGTCAAAGTTTTGAGTCTCTTAAGCCATGTACTAAGCGACATGTTTGATATGTGTCTCCAATTGTTCTCCTATTGTTATCTTATATTGTTCTGTTGTCTTCAGAATCTTCTTATTGACATTTCTTTTCTCTTGTGTTTGTGTGCACATTTGACATTGGGGAACTCCAGAAATAATGGAGTGTAGTAAGCTTAGGTTACTTAAATATTGTGATTATTGGCTGTAGTTACTCACTACATGTTTTCACCAGGTATTTAGTAACTGTCCTGGAATACATTTCCAAAGTACCATTTCAACCATGTCTAAGTATTTATGTATATATACCTATTTATGGAATGAAGAAATTTCCTGACAATTCCTACATAATGCTGATGTTACACTTCTTGTCCTGCAGGTGTACACACTCCCTAGTTCTTCCTACAGTCTGAGCTCGACCCGGGTGTGCGGCAGCGCTCTATCGACTGCCTCTCCATTGTCGCCTCTCTTGAGCCAGACCCAGAGCTCGCTGCCAGGTTGTCTGCACACGTACAGCACATGGCACATGATACCCGTAGTGGGCTCCTTTCCGGGTGGCTTGACAGCAGCCTGTTCTCCTCCCTCTGTCGTTTTCGATGTTATAATTTTTATCTGTGCAAAATAAATTGCTGTTTATGTTTTTTGATCTGTGTAATTTTTTAGATGTTTTAGATTGTTTTAGTGCATGTTTTGCCCAGAATTCATTTATATAACTGGATATATTTTATTGGTTTGGTTCTTTCGCATCTTTTCACATATTATGGAAATAATTTTATCACAAAGTTGCTCTTCAGTTGTTTTGACTTGCATCTTCAAATAGTCAAGGGTTCTGTGAGAGCATTACAGGCGGGGATGGCATGCAGACCCATGTTTCAGGGCTTTTGGCTGCGATGATGTTCATTTGGGAATTTCCCATTTGTCTTGAGTGACAGACTGGATCGAGGTGCATTGTTCACAGATCAAAACTAGCATGTCACAGTTATGGGCCATAGGGCAGGCTCCTATGCTTATTTTCAGGTGACATTGGGCAAAATACACAGAACCCAGTACTGACTCTGCCTTCCACCAAAAGTGGACGGTATCCTCTGTGATGATGGTCAGTAATCTTATTGTTTGTTTCAGAGCCACATCTGGAAGATCACTTTGTTTGTCGGGGCAGCTCTCCACAAGAAAGCCTTTCCTCACAGTAACTATCACTTGTTTATTCTCTGTCTGTCACTTTTACATCTTTACTGATAACGGAAGGTTGTCTACTGTTGTCTCCCACTGTCACTCATGCAGCTCAGTGCAAGCTCTCCTGTCAAGGTGGCCATTTCAGCTTTGTCCTCCTATGTTCAGCCTTTAATGAAATGTGATGTGCTTGAATAAAACAGAAGGGAAGCAAAAAGAGAGAAATAATAAACACATATAATAACAAGGCTATGAACTGATAACAATAAAATAATATTTTATCTCTTCTTCTTCTGCATCAACTCACCCTTCATTACATAGATGACATTTAAACATAGTTTACTCTGCTATAATACATACCTTGCCTAAGCATAGTTGAATATTGTAACTATGTTATAATTATTATAATTATATCTCTGATGTTCTTTTTAAGGTGTCGGTCACCAGTGGCATGGGAGTTCAGTTGCTGTCATTATAGCCTTAAAGCTCGTTTATAGTTTACTATAGTATTATTGGTCCAATAAAAATTTTAGAGATATTTAAATATTTTATAACTTTCTGAGAATATAATCATTCACAAGCACATAACATATAGTTCTTTAGTAACAAGGGATCAAAACAAAAAGTAAAAAAAAAACACCGTAATAAGGCGACCCAGTGTTTTCAGTCAAGCTCTTTCTCAGGATCTGGTCTCGGGTCTCACACCATCAGATTATTCCTCAGTGTTGTTCCTTCAAAGACAGCTGAAGTTCAAGTATTATTTCTTCTGACTGACTGGTTTTGGACGTCCTGGTTCTCCCAAGTTCAGTGCATCCCTGGGTCATTAAGGATGGATGTATGACAGGGTACCCCAGTTTCAGTCCTGGAGGGCCAGAATCCAAAACAGTTTCCAGATTTCCCTACTCAAACATGAATTCTAAACCTGGTAATTAGCTGATTAAGATGTGTTTCAGCAAGCAAATCTGCAAACTGTGTTGTACTGTAGATCTCCAGTCCAGAACTGAGAAACCCTAATGTAGGACCACCACTTTGATACATATTATTTTCTCATTTTCAAACTCAACTCTTCCACCCATCAGGCTGGGGGTAGTGTGTGGCCCAGCAGGCTAAACCTCTGTGCCTGTGATCAGAAGGTTGCTGGTTTTAGCCCAGCCTTACTGAAATAACCACATGTCCATATGCCTTTGAGCAAGGTCCTTAACCCCCAGCTTGTTGTTATTATTATGATCATGAAATAAAGACGCACCCTTACATTGCTTACATTAGAGCTTTTGCAGGTAAGCATGTTTCTATGTTTTATATCTATGACATGTCCCTTAACAAAAGGCATACACAATAAAATGGATACTTTACAAATCTATGTACATTACTACTTAAAAGAAAACGCTGGTTTTATTTAATGTGGTGATGTCATACAATGAAGACTCTGATTGTTTAAAGAAGTGAAATGCAAGCCCCTCTCTTGTTGACCCAGGGGCGTGTTGGAAAATCAGGACATGAGTTTGGTTTCAACTGTGTTTTATGAATATTCTAATAAAATTTGCTTGAGTTGTTAGTATTGCAGTTGAAGTGGTGGACAAAGATATTTTTTGCCACCAGGGGGTGCTGCCTCACTTTAGTTTCTGACACTAGTATTTATGTTTCGATGACATTCATTGTTTGCAAGCGGCTAACCATGAAATCTCAAGCAATACATTTCTTTAACTGATTGAACTTATTCTGCGGCCACAAAAAAATATATTACTCTACAAATAAGTACACAAGAATGGGAATGGAAGCCTTTTTATTGGCTGTTTTGGTCAAGGATTGTATTCTTCACATAATGGCATTAGGCCATAATTTTGTAATTCTTAAATATCCTACATTTGCTCATCATGCCACAGTATTGATGCAGCAGCTGCCTTCATTGTGATTGTACTTCACTGTAATGTATGACAGAACAAGCAGTAGGTGTTTCTCAACAAGTCCCTGTGTAGTTAAAGATCACCAACACAGAGAAAGCAGCTGACTGGAGGTAGACCTTAAGCAGTTTTTGATTCTTGATGTCATGTATCCTTTAACCACTCTCTTAGTTGCTGTGGTGCCCCATACGATAATTATTGCCTCTTGTTCAGTTTTCCCTTTTTATCATAAATAGCACGTTTTGATCTGTGTAATTTTACTTTTAGGTTTCTAATATCAGTGCTTACATTTCTGAGCGAACTTCTGTTTACCAGATATGTAAGATCTGCTCCATTTGCCTAGGTCACCTATGAGCAGCCTGCCTCTTCTGTTTGACCAGAGGGAGGGGGTGGACCGAGGGGCCAGAGGCCGGCCGGAAAATGTGCCCCTCGCTAGCTCCCACATCGAACTCCTCCTGGAGAAACACGGCAATGGAGAGATGGGAGTGAACAGTAAGTGAGACTCATCTCACTCATCACAGCAGAGTAATGGAGATATCTGACTAAAAGTGCTGTTACATTGCAGTAGAAAGGAAAACCTAACATGCCTGTTTTTTTTTTTCTCTTATGTTGCCCTTCCTTGTGTTCTTTTCCTGCCATCCCCTTACTTACTTCTTTACCCTTTCCCCCAATCCACATGCCTCAGTTGTAGAAATGCTCAAGTCATTGCACTCCCTGCAGCAAGAGAACCAGCGACTTCAGGATCAGATTCTCAGTCTGACTGCAAAGAAGGAGCGACTCCAGCTTCTGAATGTGGAGCTGGCCGTACCCTTCCCTCCTCAGGCACATCCTGCCACCTCTTCTGTCTTGACCACCAACCAGATCAATTTCCTGTCCTCCCCTCATGGTCAGCCTTATCACGTACCGTTTTCCTCCAGCTTCAACGTGCTACAACTACTGATGTGCTATTTGCTTCACTTGTATGTCACTTTGGACAAAAGTGTCTGCTAGAGAAATGTACAGTACCAGTCAAAATTTTGGACACACCAAGCTGCCTACAAAGGAGAATGTTGCGTCACATGACCTGGCCACCTGACGTAATCACAGAAGAAATGGTTTTGTAGGAGATTGACCTGAGAATGAAGGAAAAGGGGGGCCTCCTTCAGGAGAGCTCGAAAAGTATCCCAGGAGCCAATATCATGAAACTAGCTTAGAGGAGACAATAGGGTCAGCCTGCCCCTGGGGCAATTCAGGTTAAGGGCCTTGCTTAAGGTCCAAATAGTGGAGTCATTCTGCTGACCCTGGGATTTGAACTGACAACCTTCTGCATCCCAACCCACAGAACTGAACTAAATTATTATTATTTTTTAGTCAGTGTTTAATTCCATATATGTCATTTTATAGTTTTTATGTCTTTATAATTATTCTAAAATGTAGAAAACAGCAATATGAACCTTTCTATGGGAAGGTGTGTCCAAGCTTTTGACTGGCAGTGTATGTAAATGTAAAGGGACTAAATGTGTGTCATTTTAGACTGGAAATGCTCACATCGTCTATCCTTAAAAATGGAATTATCTTAATAGAAAATACAGAAAACTAATGAGAAACATCGGTTAGGCACCTGCTCCTACCCTGTACTGGATGAGCAGGTGGACAATGGATGGATGGATCTGTATAGCAAACTAGATTGTAGGCATACTTTTGAAATTCTGAAGATTTTCTCTGAATTTATGGTACCACTTTACAATAAGACTACCCTTATAAAGGGTCTGTGAATGGTTAATAGTCAGGTTACCAAACAATTTAAGGAAGTTATAATACAGTTTTTTTTAAATTAATGAAAAACTATCATTTAATAATAATCCTTTATCAGCCATTGTACAAGTACAGGTACAAAGGAATTTGTCTTTTTGCTGACCCCATCTTGCTCTTCATCGCTTGGGAGTCACAGCACAGTGTGAACCATTGTGTGCCCCCCCGGAGCTGGAGATGAAGGACCCCAGACGCGTGACTGTTTTGTCGAGACCAAGGCTCAAGCCAGTGATCTCCTGATCACAGACACAGAGACTTAGCCCACTGAGCTACTCACCACCCTATTGTAAAGGGAGTCCTATTGTGTAAAGTGGTACCAGATTAATTTATCTGCGAGCTTCATAATATATCAGTATAAAATTGTGAAGATATTGAAACCTTGTTTTGTTTGGATTGGACTTTTAACATGCTTCTTTTGCTGGATATTCTGTATGTCTAGTTAGAAATCCTTTTCTATTTTAAAATGCAAATTAAATAGTACACTCTTTTAACATGTTTAAATTTAATCACTTTATTTAGTACTGTCATTATAATACAATGTTTTTTTAAATTTCTCAGATTGTTGTTTCTCAGATTATTGTTCTTTACAGATGCTCTCAATTCCAAGAAGAGCCCCCCTTCAAAGACCTGCATTATGAATGAGAACACGCTCACAAATTCTGAGGTGAGGTCACATTTGCATTTACCCTACATGGCTATGTCTCCCAAACCACTGCTTGTACATAAACAGATGTGATTTTGTTTTCTTCCCTTGAGTCTCTGAAAAAGAGGCATAGCTTTTACACAGATTGCACAATTGAAATTTTAAATATGAAAGTGGGCAAATGTGCATTGCAACCATGTGCATGTAACCCTGGAAAGATGGGAATAGATGTTCTAGCAATGCATTAACTTTACATTTTTAGAAGACACAGCTGTAATATGTCATATGGTTAAAAATTATATGTGAATTCATTTTTTCATCATAAAGTTCTTAAATACCTTGAATTTCAAAAACATTGATCCTGTTTTTTTCAAAATCAACTTAAAAAGTCACTAAACATCGATACAAGATACCAAGCTTTGGTGTGCACAGTTGTGAAAATCCACTATATACGCAAAACTATTGAGTCACACCTCTTAATTATTGAATTCTGGGTGTTTCATTCAGACCCATTGCCATAGGTATATAAAGTTAAGCACTGAGTCATGCTATCAGGTTTACATGATGAGTTGCATGCAAGCCTTACTTGCAACCACTGGATGAAGTGGTGTAAAGCACGCCAATACTGGACTCTGGAGCAGAGGAAATGTGTTCTGTAGAGGACGAATCATGCTTTTCTGTCTGGCAGTTTCATGGATGGGATGAGGGTTTTTTTCTGGGGTTGGACTAGGCCCCTTAGCTCCAGTGAAGACGACTCTTAATGCTTCAGCATACTAAGACATGTTTGACAATTCAATGCTTCCAGCATGCTGTTCCAGCATGACTGCGCCCCAGTGCACAAAGCAAGGTCCATAAAGACTAGAACTAGAACAGAGATTGTGAGCCAGGCCTTCATGTCCATCATCAGTGCCTGACCTCACAAATGCTCTGCTGGGTGAATGGGCAAAACTTCCATCAGACACACTCCAAAATCTTATGGAAAGCCTTCCCAGAAGAGTGGCAGCTGTTATAGCTGCAAAGAAGGGACCAACTCCATACTGATGCCTGTGGATTTAGAATGGGACGTCATAAAAGTTCCCATGGGTGTAATGGCCAGGGGTCCCATTACTTTGTCCATATCTTGTAAATTGTGATTTACAGGGAATAAACTGAAATTTAATTGTGAGCAGGCATGCACTGAACTGGTTCATAAGTACACATTTACTGTCTAAAATGATATATGTGGCAATTTTTTGTCATAACAGCATAGATCTGTACTTATTTTATATGCATTTCGGCTAGTATGACATGAAATCACCATGCATTTTAACCTTTACGTGGCTAAATGCATGCTTCCATGGTATAAAGGTTATGAAGGTTACTGTTATAACAAGAAATTGCCTATAACATTAGTTATGTGCATCCCTGCCTGTAAGTGTCTCACCTCAGGTGTATGCTTCAGTTGGATGCCAGTTTCTGGGGTTTTGTGATATAGCGCCTTGTGTAATCTCTGTCTTTCAGGAGCTCCCCTCTGGCTGTCCATCAAGAAGTAGCTCCTCCCTTTCATTTCAGAGCACTCCGCCCCCTCAGCAGAGCCCTGCCTCCCTTAGTCAGCAGTTTGTAAATGGGCTGGGGAGGGCACTTACTGGAGGGCTGGGAAGCATGAATCAAGCTGGTAATACCACCCTTCCGATGGTCGGTGGGTTAATGTCTAGTCTGACTGGAAGTCCACAGCTGTCCATGAATGGTGTGCTGGGTAGCCTAAATGGGGTGATTCAGTCTCCCAACCAAAATGCTACCCAGCAGCCTCAGCTCTCCGTACCCACTCAACAACCATCTCATCAACAGACACTGTCTCAGGGTTTGCAGATCCCTAACAGCCTGACTTCGTGAGTTCCCCTTTCAAATAAAACAACTAATAACACCAGTGTGTAGGCCAGTGGTTCTCAAACTCGGTCCTCGGGCCCCACTGCCCTGCTTGTTTTCCAGCTATCCCTGCCCTACTCACTGCTGATTACCTGGATCAGGTGTGTTCAGTCAATCAGAAGCTGAAAGACAGCTGGGACTTGTGTGTGGGGCAGGGATAGCAGGAAAACAAGCAGGGCAGTGGGTCCTGAGGACCGAGTTTGAGAACCACTGGTATAGGCTACGGAGTATTTTCATGATGTAGGGGTAGTGATAGGAAGTTAATTGGTATTGCTGAGATTGTATTCCTTTCAGGAGCACTTTTTGTGTATCGTAAATGTAATAATGCAAAATTCACGTAAATAAGGAAAAGTCCTTTAAGGAAAAAAGGTCATTTTCCTGTGTATGTTATAAATCTCTTTCATTTTATGCTTAGATGAAAATGTGCTGTATGTTTTGGGAGTGCCATTTGCATGCATATTTTATATAACAGTAATGTTATATATGTCTTGTGATACCCTACTTGTATATCAACAGTGTTGTCTGCATATATTCGCTACTATATGCAGTAATTTATGATTCATTATGGTGCAGGTCTTCCCTACTCTCAGAACAGCAGAAGCAGTTCCTTCTCCAGCAGCAGCACCAGCTTCAGCAGCTGCTTCATTCCCAGCACTTCACTCCCGTAATGTTCATAACAGTCCATTTCATTAACCAAAGCAATTTACCCTTCATTGAACTTCTCAATAGACATCTTTTTCTGTATTAGATGTTCTTCTTCTATTGCACAGTCCTGTATGCTGGGCAGTTCAAGAAGGAACCTGTTTGCTGGTTATTCTCTGTGTACTTATTATGTTCTCTGGATGGGAAGTGCATAGAGTTCTGGGACCAGTCCACCACCGCTACAAATAATATATGACAGCTCTTATTTCAGTTGGAAAGATTGTGCATTGTCTGGGTGATGAACTGGAACTGGTCAAATTTTGGGACAGCTAACACCAAAGCTGAAGTAGTGCCGCAAAGTCATAACAAAGAAAATGGCAGTTTCAGACAACTGATCCCATTAGTGCAACCACTCTTTTTCAAACTTTGCAGATACATCTTATGGGTAAATAACTGGAATAATAATAACTGGAGTTTTAAGACAAACCACACAGAGCAACACCACCTAGTGAGAGCAAAGGAAAGGCTGCTTTTGACCTTGTGAATGTTATGTCAAAGTACTAACATTTTTCACAATGAAAATAAAACAGTCCTCCATAGTGACATTAAAGAGGAGGACAGCCTCAAATCCTTGATCTGGTTACTGCCGATAACGCAAATTGCCCAAAAATCGAAGCATATAGTCATGTAATAATAAAGGGAAGGGCAGCTCAGAGATTTAAGCTTGTCAACATGGTGACTCAGAGATGATTTGACGGATCCTTTGTCTGATCTTTAATAGTCCTTATTGCCATTTCACAAAACCATGGATGAAAGTCTACACCTAGACAAATGTACCATTTATATATTTTTTGCACCAGCAGACCCTCAGCAAATTATATCGGCAAATTTTGTTGCTCGGCAAAGTTTATCAGTAGCAGTCCAGTAAATAATTGGCAGGATTCAGCACTGATTTAGTCCCTACCAATGTTGAAATCAAACCTACGCCCCTGAAATTACATAAAATTGAATTGAGTTTATTTAATTTAATTGATTTATTTTTGGAGAGGTGTACAATAGGCTTGGGTGGTATTATGGTAATATCATGATGTACTGAGATATTTTTCTTTGCTAAATTTATCATGGGGCATCTGCACCATGATAGCAGAATAATGTTGCTTTTGAAAATATTGTCTAAGTACCATATACCATGTACCATATACCACTCAGGCCTAATGTCCTGGGGCTAGGGTAATATGTTGTTGTGCCAAAAACCTCTCGTTTCTATCCTTCTACTTACACTTCCCATTTTGCCTTCTCTCCACTCTCTACTTCCTGCTGAACCCCCCCCATCCCCCCCATCAATCTGCGTCTGCTACTCAGGAGCAACAGGTTGTTGTTTACCAGATGATTCAGCAGCAGAGACGAGAACTTCAGCATTTTACACTGGCCAGCTCCTTCACCTCCTCGCCTGCCAACCCTATGGTCAACCAGTTGGCAACAACTCCCTCACTGCAGGGAAGCCAAGGAAATCCTTTCTTCAATCTGCAAGACAACACACAGCACAAACCTGGGGTAGGTATGAGAAATTCTGCCATATTACGTGAATTGACTTCGCATTTCGAAAGCATATTCGTCAATAGTTTTCAAATATGAAATTTTGAAATGTATTTTATTGACAGGCTTATTAGTATTATTTATTTATTATTAGGTTTATTTTCGCCGTACTGTAGAGTGAAACATATAGTGCCTAAACAGAATCTTTAACCAAAACAATGAATTTTAAAAATACCAACATAATGTTTATCTACCGAGTCATGACTGCTAATGAATATACATGATCTTTTTAGGAAGATAGATTGTACATATGTTTGCTACCGGTAGACGCAAAATTCAATGTTTTTTAATGTGCATTTCTTTGTGTCTTTAGTCAGGGGGAGATAAGGGTGGGGAGAAGAACTGACAACAATTGGAGCAGAAGAGCAACTGCAGCCAGGAGGGGTGGGGGGGGGTCACTGTGACGTACAGTTAGCAGCGGGTGCTGAATATACTGAATGTACAGCACCAGTTTTAATTTGGCAGTATACAGATTAACTTATCTGGTTTTGTGGATGGGGTGCACTAAGCAAGAATTGGCATTGATCAGTACTAGATATCTTTGCCTTGGTTACTATTTTTTTTAACAATTTAAGCATAATATCTCAATTATTGTTAGTAACGAACCCATCCACATTACATAAATATTAGAGAACATGCACAGCATGTACTCGCGCCTTCAATCAAACTTAATCAAGAGCACTGCTTTTGAATCTTTCTTTTGGTATTTATCTCGCTCATACAGACACAAACTCATTGAGATATACTTCACTTTTTCATGCCTTCCTTTTTTTATGGATTCTTACAGCACCACAGACTAAATGAATAATATGATATGTAGTTGGAAAATATTACTTCAAGGTTCAGTTCCTTCTTTCCAGGCTTAAAAGTATATTTATGAGGACCCCTGTGAACTAGTGACTAATTAGACATTCTTAATTAAGTTTGACTCATGACAGTAATATGTGTAGTTTGTCAGTTTAAGGCTCAATTAAATGAAATTTTAAAATACATCCAAGACCAGATAAAATAAGAATGATTCCAGTATTGAGCGTACAAAACCAACGGGCCTCTTTCCAGTGAAGCGTCTTAAAGCTAATTAATAAAAATCCCCTCTGAACCAAGCAAAAATAATCATTTGAAGAATTTCTTTTTATTGCAAGCTTTTATAGTTTAGATGAAAGTGGCATATATTATTATAAGAATAAATATAATAAAGTATTTAGTAGAAATTGTCAAATATAAACACAGGGGGTTTACCTATACTCTAAAAATATAGGGTTAAAAATAAGACAGGGTTCAAGTCTCTGCCTGGGTTACATGTGTGTGGAGTTTGCATGTTCTCCCCATGTCGTCGTGGGGTTTCCTCCGGGTACTCCGGTTTCCCCCCACAGTCCAAAGACATGCTGAGGCTAATTGGAATGGCTAAATTGCCCGTAGGAATGCGTGTGTGAGTGACTGGTGTGTGAGTGTGCCCTGCGATGGGCTGGCCCCCCATCCTGGGTTGTTCCCTGCCTCGTGCCCATAGCTTCTGAGACCCAGAAGGATAAGTGGGTAGGAAAATGGATGGATGGATTTATATCTGTTTAGTTGTTGGGTTTTTTAACCCAGAGAATGTTTGCATTCTGTCAGTTTGTGTGTTTGGTGTCCTGACTGTTGAAGTAACAATTGTGGCTTGTACCTCTTTCACAGTTCTTAAGTTGTATAGTATATTTCAGTTTCTCAAACTGTTTTTTATGAAGTGAAACTGTCACCCCCTGAAGCATTACCATGCGGTGTACATAGAGGTACAGTTAAGTTATTTTATGAAGTATATGATTATGATGTTTAATACAGAATATTTTTCATTACAGAAAAAACTGAAACCAAATGACAATGAATCGTATACAAGTGTATTGTAATTAGAGTAACATACTGTATTATTACTGAGAAGTCAGGCATAGGTAATGGACTGATTCTACAAACTGCACCTATGAACTGATATGAAAATGATGTTCTGATTTAAAAAGTATTGCTTCACAAAAAGGAAATACATGGTGCACGTTGTCATACAGTTTTTAAGAAAAAAATAAATCATTTTCCTTTTGAGTAATGAATCAAGGGACAAAAAGGGACAAAATCTAACCAGCAGTTACTATTAGACCATACTAAATACATTTTTATGGGTTATGTTTCTTTGGCTTTACCATTATTAATGATTTTAGAGAAATAAAGATGAGATAAAGATAAGAAAAATGCAGATATTTCTGTAATTTCTGTAAAAACGAGTGGCTGATTGCTTTATGACATCCAGACATAATGCTTGATGGGAGACCACATACTGTATCATACCATATCCATCAAACATTTTGCATTTAGCAGTAAAATTGTAGGGATATTGTTCCACTGCTACTTATTTAATTATTTAATTTTATTTAGTTTCTTTAAATCAAACATCAGCCAGGCTTCCTTGTTTGCGTTGTTATAGGTCACGCCATAAACACAGATTTCTATAACTAAAGTGCTCCTGTAGGTTTTTAACAAATTAGTTAAACCATTTCAGCATCTAAAAAAATGAATTTTAAAGTTACCCTGTAGTCATTTATTCGTGATTTATTCACTGAGATTAAAGTTAGGCATGAGTTACAAAAACACTTTTTTTTTTTTTTACAAGACATCATTTATGAAGATGTATTATATATAATGGCCAGAACAAATCAGATGTAAAAAAATATATATTGTAAAGTTTGAACTGTACTTGTATTTGCAGAAATGTAATGATTTTGACATCCATGCTTATGAGCTCCATAACCATCATCTCTTTGCTGTGTTTGACCGTATATAAGCCTAGAGAAGTAAATCAAGCATCTGGGGTGAGGTTCCAGAAATTATATTAGCACTGAAAATTTCTAAAAAAAAAAAAACATTTTATTTTATAGTATACTAATACTAATCATTGCCTTGAGATAAAAGAGAAAAAAAGTGTTTTACTCTCCGTGCTGGTAGGTGACTCAGTGGTTTATAAATGTAGTGTAAATTTTGTAATGATCTCACAATTTCTTTTTTAATGCTACTTTTTGGTAACTTGTTGCCATCCTGAGTTGAACACATCAAACTGCTAATATACATCTACGGCTTTACTCTGCTCATTAAAATCCTATGTCATCACAATATCCTTTGTTAATATTTAATCAACATGCACAGAATTGTTAGTAAAGCAACAGGCTCTTCTACAGCTATGGACTCCAAAAGTAATAATAATATTAATAATTATAAAAATAATCTAAATAATAAGCTAAATAACTTTAGTTTCTGCAGAATCGTACATTATGTGCTAAAGCAGTCTGCATAAGCTTTGGAAAGGCAGGACTAACATACTAGACGCAAGTATGTGTTCATGGGGTTAACTTGCATGTGTGTAGCATGGTCTCCTTATGTTCATAATTCTACTAAAAATGGGATCTGTACCACAGGTGTTGCATGAGAAAGTACATCATATGCTTCCCATTTTGTAAAAAAACTTGTGCAGTTTCAAGTGCATTTAATAGTATTGTAACTTTTGTTCAATTGTTATTACAGTTCAATACAATGGTCAGCATCAAATTTGGATCAGTCCTGGCCCACGTGGTGCCATAGATTAACGTATCTAGCCAATTTCACTTTGGCTCACTGCAGAAGTCACAAATACTTTTAGGGCAGTGTCTCCCTATCCAGTCCTCAGGGACCCACAGCTGGTTCACGTTTTGACTCCATCTGAGCTCCCTACCAGACAGTCCATATTTTTGCTACGGGGAGCTCAGAGGGAGCAAAAACGTGGACTGCCTATGGGTCCCTGAGGACTGGATTGGGAAACACTGTTTTAGGGGCATGCTACGTCATGTAACCTTTGTGTGCCCGCACTTCGTAAGGTACCAATGCTTCTAGGGGTGCCCTACATTGCGTGGCTGTTCAGTTCCGGCAATTTGGAGGTCACAAATACTTATGGGGCACTTTACGTCACATAGGTCTTTTGTACTGGTATTGCAAAAGGCTCCAGTACTTCTCGGGGTGCCGTGCATTGCATTTTCTGCCAGAACGTCAGGGAGTGTGAGTAAGCCAAGTTTGCACTGTCTTTGTGAAATGAGCCGGCTAAGTCAGCACCCTCTTAGAAATTAGGACCCTAGACAGTTGCCTATATCAACTATAGGACTGACCGGCCTTACAGTGAATAAATTACATTTAATTCACCCCAGCTTTAAAAAAAATATTTTAAGCAAATATTAATTTTCATATGATTTTACAAGATTCCGGCAGCTTAAAATACAGATACACAGAATTACAAGCAGTCTTAGTCTTAGACCTCACAATTTTACAATGATTAGTAATTATTAGTAAACCTCCATTTTATGACGTAAAATACCATACAATACATCATGTTGCCATGTACTTATAGAAAGATTATATTAATAATAGTTATATAATAAAGCTACTAAGGAGATGAACAATAAGTTCAATAATTATGAATTTAAATAGAGATAACAATAATAATTAACTAGTTTATCTACAAAGTTTGCAAAAATACGTAAAATCAGACGGTTACACATTATAAATTAATTAAATTAATACAGGTGTTTTTGTCTTAGGTAATTATACCAAATTCTACGGAGGATGACTGACCAAGGTAGGTAGCTATAATAGGAAAATTAGTCCTTGATTTGTTTTAGAAGACTGATATTTATTTGGCTTTGGGGTGTATGTTGCCTCTTCTGGCCGTCCTACAAAAAAGTCTAAATATTTCGGTACTGAGGAGGCCCGTTAATGCAGTGCTGCTGCTCTATTTGTGCATTGTGTACATCCAATGTTAATAAAACCATACATTCCCTCAAAGTGTATGTTAGTCTAGGTGAAAATTTAAAGGCACTTTAAGGTCGTCTCTCTGCCGTTAGTTTCCAAGTTTTTAAAACATTTTTATTTATTTTTATTTCATATTAACTTTTTGTTTTTTTTCTGCTGAATTCAAATTTGGAACTGTTTCTAGGAACTAGCTTTTCTATTTGGATATAGCTGACAAATTCAATTTCAAGCATCAGACTTTATTTGTAATCATTACACAAGTTTTAATATGTTGATATTGACTGATATTTTTGTGAGATTTCTAAGGCAAAGATATAGGCTGTTTTTAGTTGTATTTATTTTATTTCTTATAAAAACTCTTAAACATAGCCTGTACGATTTCATTTAAATGATAGTTTGTATCAGTATGACAGCAATATTTAATACTTGAAGCATAAAACTTACCAAAATGTACCAAAGTACTTTTCCTGCCAGCGCGCAAAGTTATCTGAATAACAAGATATTACTTTGATATTCTATTCACAAACTCAAACAAGCAATGTAAGCAATTACATGTTTATTTTGAATTACTACTTTGTTGTTTTTTGTTGACAATGTGAATTGTAAATGATTCATTCTGAATGACCTCGGTATCTCTAAATATATGTGAATTGAACACATTTTTAGTTGTTTTTATGTGATATTATGAACAATGAAAAAAACCATAACTTCACAGCTAATTTAAGGTATTTTGATAGAGATTAATTGTTGGACGTTGAAATGGATTAATTTAATAGTTGATTTTTAAAAAAGACAACAAACCAGGACACAAATTAGTAATAATTCAAATACAGCAACGCAATTAGAGCTAAACTAAATTGTATGAGTAAACGGACACCAAAAACATTAGAGACCAAAAGTGTGAAGTTTGACACTAATCGAAATGAAGTGTCATAAATTAAAAAATAGATTCACCTATTTGTTAGACGACAGCTCACAAATATTCTATCTAAAGTAACCAGATTTAATATACAATTTTCTTCATTTGGCTAATGCTTTACTTTTTGTATTTTTCATATATGACTTAAATGGTCACCAAAATGAGGTTAATGTTTTTGTTTTTTTTTTTACAACAAAAACATCCAAATAACTTGTTCTAATTGTTAGATCATTATAGGGCATTGGAAATAGAATTAAAATGATCACATAGTATTTAGCACAGTTTTTCATTTCATATTTTGCTAAATAAATTTTGATATGTACAGAAACACCTAAAAACTCATAGCATTACATTTCATGCTCTGTCTTGTACTTAGTTAATGCCTTTATGAAATATGTATGTGGTAGGTAATAAGAATCGTGTCATTTTATCACCCAAAATTGATTAGTGCTCTTTCAATTTAGAATTTAATAATGTGTATTTAAACATAGAGGAAATAATTTGAGCCTTTTCCTTAGGTACTTCAGTTCAGTCTCAATACTGCTTTTTGGTAATTGTGAATATTTACATTTACAATAATATTTGTTAATACTGAAGAGAATATAGCTATATTTAAGATAGCTGCTGCATATTTTTTTAACAAAATCACTTTTTAGCTTACGAAATGTGCGTTTTAAGATATAGTCTTATGTTTCAGGATAGATTCTGTATTTGAAACACTTTTGCTCGTATCATATTACTTTGGATGCGCAATTTTTGTAATTGTAACTGTTTCTTTCTTGGATGCCACATTGTGCTGCTTATATTTTTCATTATTCAAACATATTTAGCTCTTTCACACGTCCTGTATAAACTAATTCACTCTGATTACAAGATGAGTTAATCTGTGTATTGCACTCACAATCTGTCCATTTCTTAGATGTTTTGTAGCTGTTAGTTTTATCATTGCTGTACATTATCAAATGGAAGCAACCATATTTATCTGTGGCTGAAAATTCATTGCCTCAAAATATCAGTATGTTGGGCATGGAGACCATCCTGTGCTTCTTAGATTTATCAGAACCTGATCTGCATACTATTCATCGATGTGACAGTACGACTAAGCATGATTTTAGGAACACCATCCCAAAGTTTTATTTCAATATTTCAGAAACATTGTGTGATAAATCCACTGTAATTGGCACTTACAAAAAATATATACAAAGAAATTTATAGTGTGAAGGAATGAGCTGGATCTTGAAGAAGTACTTAATCTAAGTTGCACTGGGGCAGTATGGCCCATTTTTTATTTTATATATGTGCAGACATTTTCATTAATTGTATTTTGAAATTGTATGTGGGAATTTACATACATAGACACTGTATATGCGTTGCAAGTTGGATAACTTTAGGTGATATTTCAGCATATTTCATTACTATTCTTCCATTGGTGGTATAACTTTGTGGCAGAATCCAGATTTGTGAATTAGCTTACCTATTCACTTATCCATAGCAAAGCAAACACAACAATGAATGATACAGCAGGCAGTATCAACAAACAAACGCCCGATAAACTATAACCTTGACAGGTTACAATCCACCCACCCTTTGGCTAAAACATTTGCAAGTACAAAATGTGTCACATTTCCTCAGCAGTGTCTTTATATGAATTGATTACATAAATTTATTCATTTCATTTTAAGTTACAGGTCTTGCATTCAGTGTTTGACTTTATAATTAAAAGACTGTATATTAGAAATATTTTTCAGCAAGATGTTAGAAATCCCAGCAAGGATGGGTAAAAACAACAATGACAATAACACACTCAGGGGTGCATTTTTCCATCGGACAGTTAATAAAAAAATATGCTTCATAAGTTTCACGATGTTAAGTTATGCATCCCCCCATAAACCCACCGCCCTTCACCTGAGAAAGAAGGGGCAGCCGTGCAAGAAGTATAATTAATTCGTCAAGCGAGCAAAGGGAGTTACCCCCTCAATGTTTTGGCCAATCAATGTGCAACATGGACTCTTTTATTTACATTGACCTAATTGAAATCCTCTGAAACCATTTCATTATGAAAATGAAAACATAGCAGCAGCCTACTATGCTTATTTTTGTTCATTCTCACAACCAGGAGACTCCTTTAACCAGAATAAAATACAGCATTTGAATTTTGTGCTGAACAATTGGCATTATTATATTCCCATTATATTATATTATTAATGGTCATTTACATGTGACATGCCCATATCTTGGTGTTTCTCCATCCACTGTGTGTGAACCCCAAGTTAAAGTTGATGGGAGAATACACTTCAGTGAAAAATGCACACAGCTATGTGCTTTCTGACTTAAGACCATGGGAGAATTGACCCCACAGTGAATTTCTGAAAAGCATCATAATGCAAAGGCATTATAAGTTTCATTGTACTATTACCAATTTGATTTTCCATGGAGCAAAACTTCATAAACAACTTGTCACATTACCTCTGTCACCTATGAAAGCTAAACCCTACTCTGCCCCTGATTATGGACAGTGTCCTCCAAGCACTGGTTGTCAAATGTCATGAATGTGCTCTCTGAGTGTCTAACAAAATGTATTTTCATTGATTATTGTAACTTTGAAAACAAACAGGCAAGCACTGGTTTCTGTCAATCTCATTTTAAACGGTATAAAGCTATTTCAGTTCCTATCTAGGTTAAATACACCCAGAAGTGACACATTTATTTGAATGTAGTTTAAGTACAGTTCTGGATTCTGCCACCGCTGTCAGCGGAAATACAATATAATGCTGAAAGATTAATTTTTAAGCTTGTTACTAATTTAGACTATGCATAGTTTTCAGATGTTTTGTATTCAAGACATATTTGGAAGCACTTATTTTAAAAATGACTAATCTTTTTCTTTGTATTTTGTACTTTGTGGAGAAGTAATCAGTTGGCTGTAAAATGAAATTTTAAATACTTTTAATGAAAAGTGAAAAGCAGTTGTTAAAGCATTTCAACTTTTACTGTGAATAAATGTATTTTACTGAGCTGACTCGTTTCACATTGTTTTGTATGCAGTTTTTTCTGCAGTTACAGGAAATATAATGAAGTATTTTAATATTCTTGTAGTACTTTTAATTATCCTAAAGATAAATGAATGAAACCTATTTATTAAAATAAACAAAGCACCTTTCTAGCTGCATGGTTACAATTTTAATTTAAACCTCTGTTAAATATTTTTGCTCACAGTATTTACTATTACATAAGAACATAAGAACATAAGAACATAAGAACTATACAAACGAGAGGAGGCCATTCGGCCCATCAAGCTCGCTTGGGGAGAACTAAACTAATAGCTCAGAGTCGTTAAAATCTTATCTAGCTCTGATTTAAAGGAACCCAAGGATTCAGCTTGCACTACATTATCAGGAAGGCTATTCCATACTCTGACTACACGCTGTGTAAAGAAGTGCTTCCTTAAATCCAGCTTGAAATGTTCTCCCGCTAATTTCCACCTATGGCCACGAGTTCGTGTATTTAAACTAATGCTGAAGTAACTATTTGCTTGAACAGCATCCAAACCTGTTAGAATCTTATATACCTGGATCATGTCCCCCCTCAGTCTCCTTTGCTTGAGACTGAACAGATTTAGCTCAAGTAACCGTTCCTCGTATGACATTCCTCTAAGACCAGGAATCATTTTTGTGGCCCTATGCTGCACCTTTTCTAAGGCCACAATGTCCTTTTTAAGATATGGTGACCAAACCTGCACACAATATTCTAGGTGAGGTCTCACCAAGGAATTGTATAATCTTAGCATTACCTCCCTTGACTTAAACTCCACACACCTGGAGATATACCCCAACATCCTATTGGCCTTTTTTATTGCTTCCCCACACTGGCGAGAATGGGACATGGAAGCATCAACATACACACCAAGGTCTTTCTTATGATCAGCTACCTTTATTTCAGTGACACCCATGAAATACCTGTACTTTATATTTCTGCTCCCTAGATGGAGTACCTTACATTTATCGACGTTAAATTTCATCTGCCAGGTATCGGCCCAGTCACTAATTAAATCAAGATCCCGCTGTAGCTGCTGAGCCACTAATTCAGTATCTGCTACACCACCCACCTTGGTGTCATCTGCAAATTTCACCAGTTTACTGTATATATTGGTATCCATATCATTTATGTAAATTAGGAACAATAGTGGTCCTAAAATCGAACCCTGCGGTACCCCACTATGAACGCAAGCCCACTGTGACATTGTGCCTCTTATAACTACTCGCTGTTTCCTATCTGTTAACCAGTTATCAATCCAGGTCGCTACGGTACCTAAAATACCTGTCGCTTTGAGTTTAAGTAGGAGCCTCTTGTGGGGGACAACATCAAAAGCCTTTTGGAAATCTAAGTAGATGACATCATAGGCCTTCTTATCATCAACTTCCTGAGTAGCTTCCTCAAAAAACTCCAACAGATTTGTTAAACAGGATCTACCTCTCCTAAATCCATGCTGGCTATCCCGCAAAATGTTATTAGAGTCCAGGTAATCTACCATTTTCTCTTTGATTATAGCCTCCATAACTTTACCAGTTATACAAGTTAGACTGATTGGCCTATAGTTAGACAAATTACTTCTATCCCCTTTTTTAAAAATAGGCGTTATGAAGGCGTGCTTCCAATCAGAAGGTACCACACCTTCAGATAAGGATTTTTGAAACAGTAAAGTTAAGGGTCGGCAAATAATATCCCTCATCTCTTTTAACACTATAGGTAAGATGCCATCAGGACCCTGGGATTTATTTATTTTGAGCTTAGCTAGGCTTTGCAAAACATCTGCTTCAGTTATATATATATTAGCTATAGACAATGCTGGATAGGTAATAACTGGTAAATTACTAAGGTCCTCAACAGTGAATACCCGTGCAAAACTATCATTGAACTCATTTACTATATCAATGTCGTTTACTATTATAAGACCCTTACTATCCTGCAGATTAGTAATTTCAGGTTTTAGAGCTCTTTTAGAGTTAAAATACTGGAAGAAACTTTTAACGTCATCCTTAGCTTCCAATGCAACCATCCTTTCGACATTTCTTTTAGCTCGTCTAATATCATTTTTTAACTCAGTCTGTAGACTTAGATATTCCTGCTTAATTCTGTCATCGTCAGTTATTTTCCATTGCTGGAACAAAGCCCTTTTCCTCCTTACTTTATGCTTTATTTCCCTAGTAAACCACCTAGGTTGCAATTTCCTAGATTTATTCTTGCTGGAAACAGGTATGAAGTCCTCTTGCACTTGCAATAATGTGCTTTTAAAAAATTCCCAGGCCTCTTCAACAGTTTTGTTATTTAACTCCATCCAGTTCACAGTTTCTAGTTTTAGTCTCATACACTTAAAGTCAGCCTTCCTAACATTATATATTTTTGATTTGGACTTAGCTCTTCGAACACTAAACTTAACCTCAAATTTGACCATGTTATGATCGCTACTGTCAAGTGGTTCTAAAACGTCTAATTTACCAATCCTGTCCTGGTTATTAGAGAGAACAAGATCAAGAATGGCATCTCCCCTGGTAGGGGTGTTAACAAACTGAGTAAAAAAACAATCCTGTACTAATTCCACCATCTCCAGTTCATTTTCTGAAGAGCCAGTGACAATGTCCCACTGCATTCCTGGTAGATTAAAATCACCCATAACTACCACATCATTTTTATTGCTCATAGTCCTAATATCACTGTATAACAATCTGCTTTCCTCAGCAGCTATATTAGGTGTTCTGTAACAAACACCGACAATTAGGCTATTTGAGTTTTTAGCATCTAATTTTACCCATATTGCTTCCGTAGTTTTATTTATATCAGTAAGTTCCCTTGCCTGCAAGTTTTCCTTTACATATACTGCAACACCACCTCCCTTTTTTCCTATACGATCCTTACGGAACAACGTGTAACCATCCATATTATATTCTTGTCCATCCTTTTCACTCAACCACGTTTCAGTTACTCCTATAATATCATAAGAGTCCGATGAGATAAAAGCCTCTAAATCATGAATTTTATTCCTAATACTTCTGGCGTTTAAATACAGACAACAAAGGGTAGGCCTATTACGGTGCCCACTTACAATATGATTATTTGGGGCTTTCCGTTTCCCCCCACTGACATAGTTAACTAACCTCCCTGCCCCCCCAGTCCCTAGTTTAAACATTCCTCAACTACTCTACACATACGCCTCCCCAATACACTGGTTCCCCTCTGGTTCAGGTGCAACCCATCCGGCTTGAACAGGTCCCACCTGTTCCAGAAGGTCCTCCAATGCCCCATAAACCTAAACCCCTCTTTCCTACACCATCCTTTTAGCCACGCATTTAATTTCCTTATCTCAGCTAACTTAGCCTGACTTGCACGTGGCACGGGGAGTATTTCGGAGAATACCACCGTGGACGTTCTGCTTCTAAGCTTATCGGCAACTTCTATAAATTTATCCTGCAGAACAGCCCTTCTACCCTTGCCTATGTCGTTGGTGCCAACATGCACCACGACAACTGGATCCACCCCAGCTGGGGCCAAAAGCTTATCCACACGATCTGGAAGGTCTCCTACCTGGGCACCAGGCAGGCAAGACACCGTACGGGACCCTCTATCACGCGTGCACACATAACTGTCTACTCCCCTAATAATGGAATCCCCCACTACCACAACCTCCCTCTTCCTGGGGGGAGGGGGCTCCTCAGTGCCCAAGGGCCCACCTGCCTCCCCAGTCCGTTCCGGCTCTAAAGCTGGAAGAACCTGAAACCTGTTCGACACAGTCACCTCAGGTGATGCCGCCTCTGCAACGTGTGTACGCCCCTTCCTGCGTCTACGACCTACGGTCACCCAGCTCTCTCGACCTCTCTGCTCTTCATTCTCCCCCCTCCCGGCTAGTGGCGTACACACCTTCTCCCTAAAACGCGTATTAACTTGCTCCTCTAACTTAACATAAGCAAAACAGAAGTGCCTTTGTCAACACTTACAGCTTTCATCTGTTAAAAGTTTACAGCATGTTCTATCGACAGTCATGACATTATATTGCTGATTATAATACTTCATAAGCGTCAATGAAATTTTCATCTATAATGCTCTATAGGCAGGGGTGCACATAACTGGTACGCAAGTACGCATTCACCTTTAAGAACGATATGTGCGACAATCGATCGTTTTTTTGCACTACGTTATTTGCGCTGCTATGACAAGAAAATACCTTGCATTTTAACCCGTATACTGCAAATGAAGTCGTTAGCATATAAAGATTAAAATGCAAGGTATTTTCTTGTCATAGCAGCGCAAATCCACATAAAATAAGTACGCATTTGTGCAAACAATCGATTGTCACACATATCGTTCTTAAAGGTGAATGCGTACTTGCGTACCAGTTATGTGCACCCCTGACTATAAGTACATCAATAATGCATTTTAAGAATGAAAGGTGCTTTGTACTGTTATGAAGGTACCTATAGTGCTTCATAAATGAGAACTTCATAAATCATTCATAATGCATAAGCCAGACTATGTTATGCCTTTTTATAAATATTAATAGCCATGTTTATAATGCTTTATGAATGCATTATAATCAATATCAATTTGATCATTTTTATAGACATGGTATTCATAGAAAGTGCTACTGTACCTTTAATAATTTACTGACTCAACATAGTATTTAATAATGTAATAACAGTTTGTAAAGTGATCTGATTAATACGGAGGTCTGTAGCCTATCCCAGCTAGCACGTGATGCCGATCCATCACAGGCTACACGCTTGACGCAATTCATAGATGCCACCTAAGATAATCAATGCACAGTCATACTCACACAATACAGGAAATTTAGACACCTATGAGCTGCACATCACTGCACTGTGGAAGAAGACCTTCATAATGCAGATCAATGTAAATTCCAGAGCAGAGGTATGAATTTAACCCACATCCCTTGAGCAGCCGGGCTACCTAACAAGGTGGAGCATGGATTTCTTACTATAATTTCAGTATTTTTACATTTTATTTATTTAGCAGACACATATCCAAAGCAACGCACAAGTGAGAAAGCAGGGTTAGACAACAGAATTTTGGTGGAAAAGTACATAATAGAAATTCACTTTCTGACACTTTTGGAGAAAGACTTATTTTAAAGTGGCTAGCAAAGGAGCTATTGGTGCCACTGCACAGATCTGGGCTTGGGAACTTCATAGCAGAGGCTCTCAAACTCCTCCCATGGCTTCAGCTGTGGGCCAGGAATCATGACAGTCTGAACAAAAAGAGAGACGAGACCAATGAGGTTAGTTTGCTCCAAGAAATGAGACAAGCTGTCTTTATATAGTGATGCGGCATTCTAATGTTTTACAAATAGAAAAATGGTTCACCTTGATAACAGGCTCCTTAGGAGGAGCCCAGGCTGGGATGATCTTTCCATGAAGCCTCCAACAGCCGTAAGAGTTTATCAGATGCCTCTCCAAAACCACATACTCCAGGACATCCCGTGGTTCATCTTCATTCCCCAGCATCAGCCGCCCGAAGCGGTCATAGATGGCCACTGTCTGACAGATAGCAGGAAAGCAGTGATTATGTGAGAGGGTTCATTTAGAATGCATTACAAAAATGAAGATTTAGGTCACAGGGGAACATGAAGCACATTTAAACCTGAAGGTTAATGTAGCATTTATCAGTCATTCAACAGAAAAAGGTCTGAAACTAAAATTAAAACCATTATTCAAAACCAAGCACACAGCAGAGCTTAAGTATGCATTTAGTGGATTTAACCAGTTTAAACTAGTATATGTAAAAATTAAATAACTAATGTCACGTTAATTGTATATACCATATTCGCCCATATAAGATGAGCCCCATTATTATAAAGCCCCTCACTCTGTTATTTGGGGGGGGGGGGGGGGGGTAGATAAAGAGTACTGCACACTCCACAACCTTTGAGGGTGCAGAGTGCTTTTGATACAGCAGACTCACATGAAGAGAGTGGAAAATATATATTGCAAGGAAAGGTTGAGTGATTAATGACATGATAGCTCTTTTAAAATGATTGTTACTATTTTTATTAAGAGCCACTATCTGTTTAATACTAGCAGTGGCACAGCCAGAGAAGTCAACAATTAACACAACATTCAGGGATACAGGCTAAACATGCGGATTGCCAGGGCTGCCAATTCTCACACATCTTTCAGACTGTGACGCTCATGCGAGAAATCTTACGGCAAATACATATTAACATATTACAGCAAGTCAAAACGTTCATTACAAAATATCCTACTTGGCGGCATCTATTCCCTTTTTTGTCTAGACTCCAAATGTAACACAACGTCACTATTTGAGATGTATTGCGGCGAAAAGAAAAACGATAAAACATCTTACATTCCGGTCAACACGGTAAGTAGGCAATTTTTTATTCTATTCCTGTCCTCAACAAACTGCTTCTTTTGGAGAGCGTGACTCCTTTTTATACTCAGCATTTTGAGTTACATGCATTTCTTTTCAGGTAGGGTGCTACACGAATTAAAATATGATATTGACGCAGTCCTTAAAGATGAGCCAATCAGCTGCTCACCTGCCGAGAGTGTAACCGGAGTGTGACCTGTCCGTAGAGGTTGCCTTTGCTGACCATATCTGGGCAGCGGGCATGTACCACGCGAGGTGGCTCAAGGGACTCCACGAAACTCCAGCGTAAAGTCTTGTAGCGATTGCCCCTCACCATCTCCTGTGGAGCCATACACACCGGCAGTGTCAATGCATGTTCTCCGTGCAGCAGGTACCAAAACATGCCTAATACATCCCCTGCTAATACAGTCATCCAGACCAGTTTTAAAGTAAACATTTTTTATAATGGATTTAATAGGGAATGTGAATGTTAAGCGTACGTTTATCTACATACATGAATGTTAATGTCCTGTGGTAGCAGGGTTTTGCCTTGCAGTCGGAGATTATTAAAAATATTCTTGAAAACAATACACAAAATATTTTTTTTTACAAAATGATACTCTACTTGACTGCTTTGTGCTACAAAGGTCTCAATTACCTTAAACATCATGTCATACCTGGACAATGGTTACCATAAATGAATCTGATCCTGGAACCACGACAACACACTGAGCATTGTGAAAAATCTAATTACATGCAAATTACAATCAATGTGACTATCAGAATGACTTACAGGATAGCACCTCTCAGTCACCAGCTTATGTAGCTTCTCCTTGTTAAACCTAAAACAAAACACAGGGTAAAACACATATGGATCGAAAACTGGTTAACAGACACGAAGCAGCAAGTAGTTATTAGAGGCACAATGTCGCAGTGGGCCTGTGTTCATAGTGGGGTACTGCAGGGTTCAATTTTAGGACCACTATTGTTCCTAATTTACATTAATGATATTGACACCAATACATACAGTAAACTAGTTAAAGTTGCAGACGACACTAAGGTGCGTGGTGTAGCAGATACTGATCTAGCAGCACAGAGACTACAACAGGATCTTGATTAAATTAGCGACTGGGCTGATACCTGGCAGATGAAATTTAACATAGATAAATGTAAGGTAATCCAAGCAGGGAGCAGAAATATAAAGTACAGATATAAAGGTACCTGATGATGAGAAGGACCTCATGGGTATGTTTATGCTTCCATGTTCTACTCTCACCAGTGTGGGGAAGCAATTAAAAAGGCCAATAGGATGTTGGTTTACATCTCTAGGTATGTGGAGTTTAAGTCAAGGGAGGTGATGCTACAATTATACAATTCCTTGGTAAGACCCCACCTAGAATATTGTGTGCAGGTTTGGTCACCATACCTTAAAAAGGACAAGAATTATGCAAGCTACAAGAATGATTCCTGGTCTTAGAGGAATGTCTTATGAGGAGAGGTTAGGAGACAAAGGAGGGGACTTGATCCAGGTATATAAGATTCTAACAGGTCTGGAAGCTGTTCAGCCAAATGGCTACTTCAGTATTAGTTTAAATACTAGAACTCGTGGCGATAAGTGGAAATTAGCAGGGGAACATTTTAAACTGAATTTGAGAAAACACTTCTTTACACAGCATGTAGGTCGAGTATGGAATAGTCTTCAGACTAGCGTAGCACAAGCTAAAACTCTGGGTTCCTTTAAATCAGAGCTAGATAAGATTTTAACAACTATGAGCTATTAGTTAAGTTCTCCCCAAACGAGCTTGACGGGCCGAATGGCCTCCTCTCGCTTGTAAATTTCTTATGTTCTTATGACATGAACGTATCAGCTGCATGTTTATCACTATGGTTTGAGAGCTTAACAGCTTTTCCTTATGGCTGCTCAGACTGCAAACTCATTTCTGTGCCACTCCTCACCAATCTTAACATTGCATTAACTCTCATGACCTTCAGTACTTTGACATTTTATTACAATTTGCACAGATAATACATTGTTTCCTATATTTAACGTTTTTCATTTTATTCCTATGTACCATTTTGCTGCTTTCATCATTGTCCATTTGAAAACATTCCACCAGTGTCTGGTTTTACATTGTGTTTTAAGGTTGTTAACATCCATTGTATACAACAAAACAGAACTGACCAGAAAGCTTCATTGTTATTGTACTGCAGCACAAATATATTAATGTGGATTTTCCTGATTGGTGCTAATAACAGGGGAATAAAAGGATAAAAAAGTACAAAATATAAAATATACGGTGTGTCTGAAATTATGCAAGTGTAAATAGTTAAATATCTTATGATCAAGTAGAGAAACTAAAACACTATTTATCTTGTACTAAAGGGAATGTACTTGATTTGATTGCACCTATGTTATACAACATTGTGTGACCTCTAGTTTGCAAACAATGACAAAACTGCCTGACATTATTACGAGCTGAGGAAGAACGTCAAACAGAAAATAAAACTAAATATTTCTGTATTTACAAATGGGTAAAAGGAAACATTTATCAGTGAATGAGAAAGAGAAAATGGTGCAGTTATTGGTGATTGGCAAAACACTGGATATTTTAAAGACATCACACAAAGACCACTGGAAAAAGCAGTATGCAAAAGATGCAACGAAAGAAAGGACACAAACCAAAGGAAAAGGTTTCAAGAACATTAATGCCTGGGACAAATGTAAACTCATGCAGGTTCTCACTAAACATCCCTTACTGAGCAGCTCATAAGTCTTCAACAAAGCAGGTGCATCAGCTGTGAAACATGACATGACTACTGTACATTCTTCAGATGCTACAAGTTCCACAGATGGGCTTTCAAAAAGAAGTGCATCTGATAACTTGGCCACCACCCTCATCTGACATGAATGCCACTGAGGACATGTAGGTGGGAGGCTGGTGACAAATCAGTTTTACAAGAGTGGGAAATAATAGAACATCAAGAGAACAGGATGTTGAAACAAGATGTGGTCCAAGTTGTAGGTCTGGAAACCAATCAAACTCATAGATGAAAATCTGAATAAGACTGAGAAGGTGACTTTTTCATTTCTGGGTAAATAAAATAAATAAGTTAACCCTAAATGTGATTTTGGTTCATAAATTTTGAATTTGGTTTCAAAATCAATGCACAATTCTGTTTTATTGTTGACCAATAAAAACATTTCTATGACTAACCATAGTTAGCTCCTGAATTCCAGCACAACAATGTATCACAACTTCCCCCCCTAAACTTCCATGAACTGCTTGCTGGGGACAGAGGATACCTGTCAGCCATAGACCCCCTATTCCAACCCCCAATCCGACTCTTTTCAATGGCCCACTAGTAAGAACTCAGGCCTGGAATCTTTCTTCATTTACTTTGGGGTTCTACAGGTAGGGCTACTAATACCAGCAGTGGAAACCCCCAATGTAGTGGACTTGCATACCACAGACAACCCCAAAGGTAGAGCTGTCAGACAAAATATGATCCAGCCCCAATTTGGGGAAAAATGAAATCACCGTGTCATTCATGACCCCATATGTTCTGGACCTCTTTATTTTGCCTTTTCTGGAAGAAAGAAATATTATGAATCTATTTCAGGATTCAAATTCTTTTCATATGCAGTTTGTACAGTGGCAAACTAAACTGTCATATTGGTTAGCCATGCTAGAATTGTTCAATTTCTAGATACATTTTTATTTGTAGTTTCTTAAATTCTTTTTCCAGGTTCTGATTCGTGTTGTAAGGAGACTTCACATTGTCTGCTCCCACACTAACAACAACACTGATAACACTCATGCAGGGAATTCTTATGCCTCTTCTCTGTCACTTTTCACATTGAGCGTTTATTCAAATTCTTCAAAACTATTTACAATGATTTGCTTGCCTGCTATGGAAAAAGTTGCTCTCAACTGCTCCATTTCTTTATGCTGGTCCATTTTATGTGAACGAGCAGAACTAAAAAGACAATGCTTCTTTGGTGTTGACTGAATTCAGTGCCCTCACATGTACAACGAATATCTGGTTTTGTCAGCTAGCTTAAATTCAATCAATGGGAAGCTTGTTAAAAGCTATTTTGCTATTTGTTGGGCAAATGAATAATGAATCAACGGCAAAACACCAACCAAATATGGTTCAAGAGGTATGAAAAAAATGAAAAATATGAAAAATCTCACAGACTCATTTCCCTGCCACATGTGTCACCAAAAGCACTCCATTATGCCAAAAAGAGATCTCAGTTTTAGGGATATAACCCAGACTCACCATTACTAAACTGTACCAGTATCCAAAGGGATTCCCCTCGTTAAAAAGTAAACTGCACTGCAGGCAAAAATTAAACAAAAGCCAACTATACTTGTATACTGATATACAACTGTATCAAATGCATACTGGTGGTGAGAAAAATGTTCCAAGTGTCTGTGTGCGGGGGGGGGCTCCATTAATCCAACCCATTAATGGGAACTATCAGCTGACCTCATGAGTCCATCGCTTTTCCCCCCAAATACTCAAAACACCAGGCAAACATGGTGTGTTGCCGTCACACACAGCAGTGCTTATGAAGCTTGGACTTACTGAGTAAGTGCAGAATGAGCTTCAATAAAGATGTTCAGGGCTGTATTTGGGAAGTCCTTCGTGTTAAACTGTGGATCATGCTCCTTAATTTTTCGAATCCTGCACAAGAAGGCAAAAAATACAGTTTTATCTTTGTGGAAATATTCACTGCATTGGAGAAATGATGGATACCAAGGAAATGTAGTCTACAAATGCTGAAAAGGAGTGGAAAATGCACCATATTTGCATACTAACACAATTCATCATAACTTAAGCTTAACACTCCTGACTAGTATGTACGTTTTTGGAGTTTAGTAGTTTAAAAAACTTAGACAATTTCACATTTCACTGTTGCAACTAAGCCTACACAATGTGAACCGTTAACAATGACACTGCGGGCCATGCACAAAAAACTGTTACATTGCAATTACCACAACAGGCAGCTGGGTTGAGAGCAAGTCTGTCACTAACAATTATATTAGTATTAAAGTTATCTACTGATTAATTTATTGATTCATTTAATAATCTGTTATGAATTACCTGTCCAAAGAAAAGAAAAAAGTTCAGATGGCAGATCTGTGTTTATAAAACACCTCCTTTTTCACTCTTGGCTGCCCTCTCCAGGCAAAATTACAATTTTGGATCTGATCAAGCATACATTTTTAGGTGTGATGTTTTTGTGAAATGGTAATAAGATCTACCAAAGATTAAACAAGGTAAAGAGAGTAAACAATGACAAACGGACAGAAGGATTAGCCTCTAATCATCTCAATGGTCTGGGAAGTACACTTGTAATTGAACGATTGTGGTTCGAATCCCCGACCCCTGAGAAGTTTGAAAAAGATTTGTCAAAATATTTTAAATTGAAATATTTACTGTTTTCATATCAAAATGGTTTTTAGTTATCGTGTTAACAGGATCAAGTGTCAAAACTTCCCGTTTTTTTGCTATCTCTATGCAGTGCTGCTGCAATTTTGGAGCAATCTGTCTCAAATTTTAATTTCTCACCCAAACAATGCCTGTGCAAAGTTAGAAAAAAAAGAAATGATCAAACCATTTTTGCGTTAACTTACATACCAAGGCATTAGTGGTGGTGGTAGACCGGGACTAAAACCATATGTATTCCTCAAAGTCAGAGGAATATAATAAGTACTTACAAAATTTTAAAGTAATGCTACAAAAAAGGGATTTAGAAGCATACAGTCAGAGTAAACAACAGTAAATGCAAGAAAGACAGTATAAGTTAGCAGCAATAGAAAGAGAAACGCTTACGCTAACTGCGAAGCAGCGCTTTGCCTAAGCTGCTCTGTGCGCTGCTTCAATCCTTCTTTGGAGAGCTTCGAAAGACGCGCATCACCTTCTGGCGGAATGTAAGGGTCAAATATTCCAGCTAAAAGGAGAAAGAATTCAAAATAAATTACAGGAATTTAGGAGAATCAACACATTTTGCTGTACATGTTGCACATTACGATTTGCTCTATATGATGAATGTCCCACTTGTGAGCATGCAGTGAAAACAAGTCAAATGTTTCAGACACTCAGAGTTGGTCACAGCAGGGAAAATGCTTAAAAATGGAGGTGTCACCTTCCAAATATATAGTACTGTGCATGTCTTAGGCAGTCAAAGAAAATGTGTCTGGGTAGTACACAGCTCCCGAGGGGACATGGCAGGACATAAGGAGTCCTTTTGTGAGATCTTACAATACTTTTCCATTATCTGAAAAAACTTGCAATTAATAACAAATACTATACAGTTAAATGGTGTGCATTGTCCCCCATAGTTTAATGCTTTAAGTCCACTTCATAGGACATATCTGTCATTTAGTTTTATTCTACTGATGCTATCATTTATTCTTTGAACAGACACAGTCCAGTTATTAAGCATTGAGAGTCCATGCCCCCATAGGGGCTCTGTTGGGTAAAAAACGCATGGTTTATTGGGGTGCATCAATCTCCTGCTTATGTACTTGTACTCATGACAAGGCACCAATGCCTATAACCAATACTCAGTAACGACATATCAGTGTTATCATTAATGAGCAAAATAAGTGGGACCATTAAGTATCTGCAGGGTGGAAGTACTCCAAAATTAAGGACAAAATTCAAAGCATAGTGGACTACAAACTCTGCTCTGCTAAAATATCACTAGGAGGTGAAAAAAGTTAATACGACGCAAGTGATTTAACTAGATTTGGTTCAGTAGGAAATGACAGCATTGTGTTCCCTGGACAGTCCTTGCCTTTGCTCTGCCCATCTATTGCGTATTTAGCGTACACTCACCAACTTTTGGTACAATTTCTAGAAGAACAGTTATCATAATGACAAGACCAAGTGTCTGAGTTGGCCTTCTCTTTACTGTCAGTATGATCTTCATCGATATAATGTTTACTGTCTCTAAGTCCGTTCAATTCTGGGATAATCCTTCTCAAAATGTAATCACTTCTACGTTAGCAACAGAGTCCCTCTGCAAAGTCTGAAAAAGATCCACGTAACAGGTCTTGAGTTCAAGTGTCAAAACTGCAGTGTATTTGGGTATCACGACGCAGCAGTGCTTCAATTTTGGGTTCATCTGTCTCAAAATTTAATTAGTTCTAGTTTGGCGCCCATATAATGTATTACTACAGGGACAGTGAACTGAACATACTAGTGGAAAGTTAAATAAGAATCCATTACATTTGAATAATTTGTAGAAGTCACACTCTGGAGACAATGTTTAAAATGCAGAAAACCATGCTCACACAATCTGAAACCCTGTGGAGGATTACACATTTGATTAAACATCTAAGTAACTTTTATATGTCAGTAAGCACTGGATCTTCATTACAATCTGGATCTTCATCCACTCAGGCTACCCAGATACTTGTCCAGTCCCTCGTCATCTCACGCCTTGACTACTGCAACTCGCTTCTAGCAGGTTTACCACTGAGCGCCATCCGTCCCCTCCAACTGATTCAGAATGCAGCTACTCGTCTTGTTTTCAACCTTCCCAAGTTCTCCCACACCAGTCCTTTGCTGCGCTCCCTCCACTGGCTTCCTGTAGCTGCCCGCATCAGATTCAAAACACTGATGCTCGCATACAAAGCCAAAAATTGTCTGGCACCATCCTACCTAAAGGACCTCATCACACCCCGCACTGCACCACGATCTCTCCGATCCTCCAGCACTGCTCGACTGGTCCCACCTCCCCTCAAGGCACAAGGAAGACATACATCTCGGCTCTTCTCTGTCCTGGCACCTAATTGGTGGCATGAACTCCCCCTAGATGTCCAAACAGCTGAATCCTTGAATGTTTTCAAGCGACGACTCAAAACATTCCTTTTTCAGAAATACCTGACGTAGTACTTCTGTATTCTTACTCAGCTCTTTTTCTGGTGTGTGTGTTTAAATAAAAAATAAAAAAAAAAAATTCTGCACTTCTCAACGGAGTTGTCAGACAGATGGTATTCATAGCTTGGGTCCTTATTGAGCTAGCATCGGAAATTCATCGCAGAGTCTCAAAGCACTTACGTAAGTCGCTCTGGCTAAGGGCGTCTGCCAAATACTGTAAATGTAAATGTCTAGACTCTAGACTTTTAAATCAAGTGTCAACAGAAAGTGATATTGACTTTTTACTATAACATGGAAAACTAAAATATGTGAAATTTCAGCATGAAGCCATCCCTGAGCTTGCATACAGTGGTGCGGCCTTTACCAGTGCAGGCAATGTTGATGGCTCTCTCCATATATTCCTGCTGGACCACCAAGCCGGCACTGCGGGCCTGTGCCTCCTGCTCAGCCTTGCTCTGCGTTTTCGTGTCCTGCATCTTTGGAATGAAGTACCGCTTCTTCGTCCGCAGTGGGGTTACTGTAGGCAGACGACAATATCCAGTAGGGTCCAGCAAAGTCTCTACACACTAAAGGAAAACAAGAAGGGAGAATTAGAAGCTATTATAATAATGACAGATATAAATATTTATAATAACAACTCCAATTAGCCTCAGCATGTTTTTGGACTGTGGGGGGAAACCGGAGTACCCGGAGGAAACCCCACGACGACATGGGGAGAACATGCAAACTCCACACACATGTGACCCAGGCGGAGACTCGAACCCGGGTCCCAGAGGTGTGAGGCAACAGTGCTAACCACTGCACCACCATGCCGCCCCAACAACTTATCATTTGTAATGTAATTTTAAAAATTACTCTTATGGAAAGTACAATCAAAAATATTAAATAAGACAATCAACAAATGTCATAAAATCTGAAGAGAACAAGCAAAGAGACGGTTTATGCAATTTGGAAATGATGCAGATGTATCTGAAAATCAACCCATTTTCCATAAACTCCACAATAAAAAACCAAGAGGCCAACATTTCTGCTATCCAACATATAAAATATAAATGGCTTTCTGAATAACAAATTAATTAAAAATACTGAATGGTGAGATCTATGTGGAGATGTCAAAAAAAATAAGTAAGTTGATGAAAAACCACCTGTCATATTAACAAAAATGTAAGTTTTTAAACATTTACACGCATTAACTAAGAGCCGATATTTAAATAGATGCTCTTGCCATAATATATTCTCCCCTGCTACCACAGCCCACAACTTCTACTTCTAGCCCCCTTACACCTCGTTTGGGCAGAATATAATATTTTCTTACCGTCATACCATCCATACAGTATTTACACGGTATTTTCAAATGCAATCAATGCTACTCTGGTATTTTGTAACTCATCTCAACGTAATCATGCTCACCAGATTTGCACCTGTTTTTTCATGCGCTATTACAGAAATGGCACACAGGTAACATGATTAAAATCACCCATAAAAAATGTCAAGTTTAAATTTTAGAATATTCAGGAAATTCTCTTGCTTCAGCCCATCCTCAGAACCACTGATCTATACAATGTACCAGGGATGTTAGATAATATCCGTACTTTCAGATTTTCAGCTTTCACAAGAAGGCTTCAGGTGTAGATGTCTCAGGTATAGAGTTTCATCCATATTATATTTAGATTTTATTACCATTTCATAAATCAAAGATTAAATAGAGAGATAATATCAAATAGAGGGGTGGCATGGTGGTGCAGTGGTTAGCACTGTTGCCTCACACCTCTGACACCCAGGTTGGAGTCTCCACCTGGGTCACATGTGTGTGGAGTTTGCATGTTCTCCCCATGTCGTCGTGGGGTATCCTCCGGGTACTCCGATTTCCCCCCACAGTCCAAAAACATGCGGAGGCTAATTGGAGTTGCTAAATTGCCTGTAGGTGTGCATGCGTGAGTGAATGGTGTGTGAGTGTGCCCTGCGATGGGCTGGCCCCCCATCCTGGGTTGTTCCCTGCCTCGTGCCCATTGCTTCCGGGATAGGCTCCGGACCCCCCGCGACCCAGTAGGATAAACGGTTTGGAAAATGGATGGATGGATATCAAATAGTAGGTATCAGGTAGTCACCTGCAATGCTGCCACTGGGTGGCATTTTGTCAGTTAATGTTGTTCACCTATATTATTTTTTGTTATTCTGAAGAAGATTCATCAAACACCTTTTAATCACACTAGGGAGATCAGGTGTCAGAAACTGCTCCATTTCATTGTAATCAATATGCGGCACCTTCCCCACTATTTCAGTTATCATCTTAACGGGAATGTGTCTACAGTGGCAGGCAATTAACTTGTATGTGCATGAAAATGTCTACAAAAGCATCATACCCTCAAATTTGCATACTGTATTAACAGAAATATAAGGGAGTTAAAGGGAAAATTCAGAGAATTTTGCAACCCTAATGTCAATATCGTTTTGACCCGATTATAAGAAGACCCCCACTTTTCAAGTAACTATTTTTGGGGGGAAAAGTTTGTGGAATACCAAAAACTACCTTGATAATGAAAAACATATTTTATTTGACAAGAACATAAGTTATAAGAACATATAAGAAGAACCATCTCGCTGTTAAAAAGCAACCACAGGCAATCACATCACAATAAGTGTATATATATATATTCCAGTGTACTCCAATCCTGCAAACATGTCAATAAACAAACGTACTATTTAGGAAGAAAGGACAGTTAATATAATTAACTCCACAACCCTAGAGGGCGCAGAATGTTTTTGATTCACTAGACCCACGTATTGTGGGGAGTGGTTGAGTAATTTTGACAAAGGTGGTGCCGGCTCTTTTAAAATTAAAGTTGCTCTCTTTATTAGAGATATTACGTTCCGAACGATATAGTTCTTTTCAACGGCTCCTTAGTACAGACGAAAGGAAATCGTGCTTGAGAGCCGTTCTTTTTATCGTTCTGGTCACATTCCACTGCCTGCTCCAAATCCACTCCACGCCCCTATACGTGAAACATCACAAAAGTACGTCGTCGCGTTAATTAACTTACTTAATTTGAATGCACAGTGAGCGGGATTTGTAAGCGTTGCAAGACAACTTTACATAATACGTTTCATAGAAAGGATAAACTTAAAAGAGTAAATTAATTTATACAGCAGGGGGATATGGCGTCACCTTGTATAATGTTTACAACGCAGATCATCGACATTAGGTCTGGCAATACAAGTAATTTAGCGCAGCTAAACTAAATCCACAAATGCGAAATAAAATTATGTGAATCTGACCCAAATCTCACCCTATGATTATCCCAGTGATTAATTCGCAGATAAACCTAGCAACCCCCCAAAAAGAACGTGGAGCCGTTCTTTTGAAACGAAATGGAGCCGTAAGATCCAGCTCCCTTCGAAAAACCGTTATACACGGAAAGTAAACATGACACTCGCGGTTACACGCCAAGGCTGTCAAGTTTTACCAAACGTTTGGAGTTAGATTACATGAGGGGTAAACCGTGTGTCTCAGAGCCCTGTACACTAACGAAACACACGGGTTCCACTGTAAACACTGCACAGTTATGATATTCACCATTAAAAAATACACGAATACACATATCAATTTACACAATTTAAAAAAACAAGAGCGCTAACCGCCTGATCAGTCCTGCTAACCACATTTATATCAGCCAACAGTAGGTAGGATCAGACAAACGAAGATCCTGCCCAGGCGGAGCGCAAAAAGCCGTCCACTGCGTCTAAAGTACACGGCCACCACAGCTAGAAGGCGGATTTATGCCATCTACTGCTGTATGTCTATACTAACATGGAAATAAATTCTTCCACTCCAATAAGACAACCCCAGTTTTGTTAGGTATACATTTTTGGGAAAAAACATCGGTCCAAAACGGAATATGTTTACTAATACATGTATATGTTCTAAAAATGTATGGGCATTATTGTACACATACAAGATTATGTATTATTTATGTATTGCGAAAAATACAATAAGTGTAAAAATATCCAGCCATCTTAAAAACACTTGACAAGTACATGGTCATGATAAACCTAGATCCTATCTTAGGAGTTACAAGGTTTAACACACACGTAAAATATTATACTATATAATTTTAATATTAGAATTGTGATACATATGCCATGCGCAATACATGCAAACCAATGTATTAAAGAACTACACATAACTTAGATTTAGAATTACATTTCTTGACTTCAAGGGTTTACATAACACGCATTTCAATACATGTTTAAATGTGGCTCCGGTGAATTACCTGAACCTTAAAGATCATCGGCCTTTGAAAAGGCATGAGCAACCTCATCATGGAAGCCGCCATTTTGGCTAAAGCTTACTACTTCGTTGGTGGGTTAAATTCAATGCAATTAAAAATTCTGAATGTAATATCGCCCCCTATGCACCGGAGTGTGAAGTGTTCCGAAGCATTTTCTGCGTTTTTCATTTGTCTCCTTCCCTTGTTGTATTTCAGAAAAACGACGGATAAGAAATATTACAACTATGCAGAATGATTTATATGTTTTTTATGCCTATACAACACACACGCGCACATACACCCAATGCCACAAATATGTTTGTAAGATGGGGAGACCAAATAAATTTCAAGTTTGTTATACTCCTTTTACAGATGAAACCACTGTCCTTGGTAATTTTTTCACCCCCTTAACTACTGGCAGGCACATCCTGCAATATACCCCCAGTTGTATACAGTACATTGACCGTTAAATATCTGGTTCTATTAGCGACGGCTGTGCCTTAATTGTGAGTGCATCTTCTTAAAAGCTGGGGATGTCATTAGTAAAATAATAATAATGAGTAGGTTCAGCCCCAATACAGAAGAAAAATTTCTTAAATGAAAACATGTAAGTCAATTTCTGTGCATTTGTGTTATTCTATGAATATATGTTGTAGGGCACTCAGTAAGGCAAACCCGTTAAACTTTTTGCTCCCCGTGTTAATGACTATAGGCCTATATATTTTAATTATAGATCTATAGGCTGATATTACCTACAGAACCAGATCATAAAATCCCTCATACACATACAGTTAGGTCTGTGTATAAGTAAAACTTAAAACAGTTGTGACTGTTGTAGGCTATACTTTGTTTAATGATGACCGTATGTGTTTACGTGTTGTTCATTTAGAAAAATGATGGTAGGCTACTGGACATTTTTATTGACCAGTAGATGTCGGTGGGACATGGGAAACTTCGGAGCACTGAACCTAGCTTTTACTGCGAAAGCTTAACAGTGTCAAAAGTCTCGTTCGGCGCATTACTACTAAAAATTGCAGGACATAAATTTCATAAGGACATAACATAAATGCGTTTTCCCATGTTTTTATTGTAGCCTATGTTAATGTTTATTTGTTCTTTTCAGGGTGGTCAAGTTTAAATATCCAACGTCACTGGTGAAATAGGTGTAAAATATTACCATCAAATCAGCTGGTTCTTTTTGTGCAGAAACAGATTAGTTAAAAACAGTTTTCTGACGGAACTCAGCGGCTTTCCCGCAAGGTAGCCTTTACGCAATCCGCACCCCCCATCCAGGGTTGTTCCCTGCCTCGTGCCCATTGTGCTCCGGACCCCCCGCGACCCAGTAGGATAAGCGGTTTGGAAAATGGATGGATGGATGGATGGATGGATGGATGGATGGATCTAGTTTTCTCTCCATTTTGGGCGGTTAGCGTCTTGTGCCACACTCCAGTCCAGTAGGTGGCGGTAATGCTCCAGTAAGGCTGATTACAAACCGCAATAAAAATCGAAGAAAAAGAAGAAGGTATCGAAGGTCCCTTTCTGCAAATAGTTTAGTGATTTATTTTAGAGACCTGCATTTTACTGGGGAAAGCTGCTGGATTTTAAAGTGCGAAAGAGAAACTGACAAGAAAAAAAATCATGATCAGCATATTATGCAAGACTGCAGGAAGAAACATATCAACCCTTAAGAGACATAAACTCGGGATTCTTCCCATATTTTGGGTAAGAAGTTTGAATGTTACAGCAGGGGTTTAAGATCAGTAGACATTTAATTAGCTATACAATTAAGATTAGGTAGAGACCTAGGCTTGCGATGGGGAATGTAGAAAATGCTGATTCTTTTATTACCGTTTTCTGCATTTCCCCATAATGGTATCCTACCCCACACAAGTAATTTCCATTTTCCCATGTTACTATTTGATTAAGCATGTATGTCAAACGGTCAAAGTTTGAGGCATTATAGAATGCAAATTTATGGCTTTTTTAATACGATATATATGTATTTCAAGTATTTAACTGAAATTGCTAGAATGTGTAAACGTATAATGCGTACAATTTGATCCCTCACTTAAAATACTTTCTAATTTACATTTGAGTCCAAATCAGTGAAGACTTCTAGGGATGAAGGTATGTATTAATGCAGGGGCGGGCAATCTTATCCACAAAGAGCCGGTACGTATGCACGTTTTTGGGATAACCTGTAGGTCAGCTGTTTACACCCAGGTGTGAGGCCTCTTCAGCCAATCAGTCCTCTAATTAGGGAGTTTCAGTGAAAACCCGCATACACAGCGATCCTTTCTGGATAAGATTGCCCACCCCTGAATTAATATAATTAAGTAACTGGACTTCTCTGAAAGATGGAGACGCATATTGATTGTTTGGACAAACTGGCTCCTTAAGCAGGTCTTCCTAATAAAATGTATATCATTGTATTCCATGGACGCAACAGCTCGAAAGTTTTTCAAACTGCGGACACTTTTATGGGAAATGATTGCATTTTGAGACGAATAGCATCAATATTAAAGCAGCGCAGCTTAGTGACAGCAAAGAGAATGGTGATTGCAGAAGAACCTTGGCCACCTTGTTAACAGGTTACTTACATTTGGTATTACTCAATTTACTCTTCTTTGGATCTTTACAAATCATTATTTGGATGAAAATCTACATATGATGTGACCTGATACCAATCACCCTAAAGTTGAAATGGCAGCGCTGAATGGGAGGCTAAAGAAAGCATCTTGTGAACATGGCTAAACCATCTAAACCAGGGGTGGGCAATCTAATTTGCAAAGGGCTGGTGTTTATGCAGGTTTTTGGGGATAACGTATACGGCAGCTGTTCAAATCTAGGTGTGAGGACTCAATCAGTCCTCTAATTGGGAAGTTGGAGCAAAAACCTACCTACAGAACAGACTGGCCTGGTCAGTGATTCTTAAACTGTGTGGAATGAGATGGGTTTTCTGAATATTGTAAAATGAAGTTTATCTATATAATTCATTTGTGGTTTTTTTTTTTTTTTTTTGCTAGCCCACCCCGCTCCAGAAATTTTACCGGTAGCAGTTCATTAGCCAGTCAGTGAATTTTATCGTGGAACTTCGTGAAATGTTTTGTAACTTTCTATAAGGATATTTTGGAGATGTGTAGGGTAGGCTTGAGCAGTAGTATTGTAATATTTTTGTCATACTGCAGTATTTTTATTCAGCATAACTTATCATGGGCAAACCCACCCTGAATGGATGGTATGAATAATTATCTACCATCCAAGCCTACTGTAGGGGGGGGCAGAGATGGAGGTTGGGGCGTCTGGGAGACGTGCTGATTTGGTTGTGGACAGGGCGTGATGGGCCTGTCCAGGGAATATGTCAGTCATTTTAGTATGCATGCTCATTTTAATGTAGTGTGTGTATGTGTCCATATTTTAAATGCCAATATAACTTTTGGTTGTTTGCAAGTTTGGGATCTGGTATATTATACAGACTTGTGTGTACAGTCAAACAATCTCAGAAGAAAATCACAATGGTGTTTGTGTATTTCTGTTTGACATTACATGGCAGTTACAGTTGGTATGTCTGTTATGGTTATTACTGTTATGTCACAGAAAATGCCGATAATGTTTAGACATGAAATTATGAAAGATATGGCCATTAAGACACAGATACAGTTAACTGCTTAATTGATGGGGAATGATTGTGTAAATTGGCATGTAAGTGAAATGTGCAATAAATGAATAGGTTTAGTTCTAGAGTTATGTGTCACAACTAGGACTTAGAAGTGGTTGGGTAAAAACACATTTATTGGCTTTCCCATTTCCAGTTAATCTATCCAGTAATTGTAGTGGTTGGTGGATGTGGGAGGAATAGGAATTTGGGTAGATGTTGAAAGCATAGGATCCATTTTAATCAAGTGTGACACAATTATTTCCCTCATGTGTCCTATAGGTTGGGTGGTGAGTATTGATGTTTTGTCTTTTTAAAAAATAAATAAAATTCTATTACATGCGCAAGTCATTCAATGCCATGCAGTCCCATGATCTGCTTGAGAATGCTGATTGGTAGAGGATATATTCTTATCTAGCATTTGATTTGAAGACTTCCATGCATCCTTTACCCTTGTTATTGCCACTGTTTCCTAGGAAACACCTCTGTCTCTGGTTTTCTAAGGGTTCCCTGAAAAATTTGATGATGCCTCTATTGTGTATCAAGGCCACTCTGTTCAGTTGTACCAGACGCATGAATTTCCTTTAGCCTGACTGGGATAAGCAATTAGATTGTTAGATGGATGGGCACATAAGTTCATGACCTCTCACTGCACCATTAATACGTTTTAACCATCTATTGGAATAGGTCAGAATCCAAAGTCAAACTACAGAGCCATGCATTGCAGCCAAGCACCCCTTCAGAGTGGATGTGAAATCAGGCCAGCGTTATTCTTGGTGTGCTTGTGGATACAGCAAGAAACAGGTAAAGCATTTTGCAGCATTACAACTGGAAATGGTAAATGCAGTGGAAACCGCTTATAGTGATCATGGTTATAGTGATCAATGATGGGGGGGGGGGGGGGGGAAATCATTCCTGTTACCAATACTGTTTAAACAATTCACTTGTAGTAATCAAGTAGTCCACTTACAATGCTCCTTTTGGGTCTTTTATACGACAACCCATGGAAAAAATTAAGACTGCAGTTTTTTTTAAAATGTATTTTACTTTGATCGTCCTACTTTGCCTTTCAGTAACCTGTCTACGTGAAAATGTGCTGTGTAAATAAAACTGAATTGAATTATGTACAGTACTGTACTGTTAGCGTATTTGAATTATACACAGTTCAGTAATTTGTATAGTACTGTAATTTGAAGTGTTGGAAAAAGCTGTAATTTGAAATCGTCAATAAAATTAAGCGAATGGCTACGCTATCTGTTTCATTACCTTATATTCGTGTAATAAATATACAAATGTTGGTTGGATAGTAATCTGCCTGAGAAGAAGAAAAATCAGGTATAATGATCATCCACTTACAGTGATCAATTTCACCCAGACAGATATGATCACTACAAGCAGTTTCCACTGTAAATAGTCTGCCTAATGTTCAATGTGAATGTTTACACCACTAACTCTTGCAGGAATTGTTTGTGGTGTCTTTGCTATCCATACTGCCTTTAATATAAAGCTTAAATAATGGCCTTTAAAAGCCCACATTCAGTTATTGTATAATCAAAGAATAAACGATTTGATTCGTATATTAAATCACTCTGTGTATATAGAATACTACAGAGCCCCTAAGAGGTCAGGGTGGGAAAATAGTTTTGTATTCTCTCGCAAATTTTTTGCAATCCCTTGCAATAGTTTTATAATTCCACTGCATTTGCCCACTTATTTGCTGCAACCCAGCGTCAAAAATAAACCTAAATATTAGACATGTCCTGTGAACTGTGTTTTATGCATTAAACTTTGAGGAAATTATGTACACCATGTAACTTAAATACTTATGCACATAGTATTAATAATTGCACTGTCTCTTTTCATTGCCACTGACTAAAGAAGACGGCTAGGCTATGGAACATGAAGTACACACGCAAACACTGAAGAATATTACACACATGGAAAGATATTGCAGCTGTAAAAATGCTACAACAGGGCTTGGTGTCACAGATCAGACACGGAAGCAGGCAAAGGGAGCCATGGATACAAAAAAAGGGTTTTATTAGCAGGGGGAACACACAACGTTCATGACAGGACTCGGGAAACGTACTCGAATGCGGATTGAAATACACTGGACTACTAGCGACCGAAAACAGCTGGTCTCCCTCACGCCATCCACAATTATTTTCAAAGGTGAAGTTGTTCCCAATTGCTTCCACTTAATTTGTTTTATGTATTTTTCATTTATATTTTATATTAGTCATTTTCATATGAATATTTGTGGGTTGTGGAATGAATCATCTGAGTTTTTACACTGCTCAGAAAAAATTAAAGGAACACTTTGAAAACTAATCAGATCTCAATGGGGAAAAAAAATCATGCTGGATATCTATACTGATGTAGACTGGGTAATGTGTTAGGAACCAAAGGATGCCACATCGTTTGATGGAAATGAAAATTACAAACCTACAGAGGGCTGAATTCAGACACCCCGAAAATCAAAGTGAAAAAATGATGCGGCAGGTTAGTCCATTTTGCTGAAATTTCATTGCAGAACCTCAGAATTGTACTCAGTAGTTTGTATAGCCCTCACGTGCTTGTATGCGTGCCTGACAATCTCGGGGCATGGTCCTAATGAGATGATGGATGGTGTCCTGGGGTTTCATCCCGATACCTAATGGCAGTTCAGGTGCTGTTGTCTAGCCTGTTGAGGTCTGTGTGTCCCTCAATGGATATGTCACTGTCACTGACCCACCACCAAAATGGTCATGCTGAACAATGCTGCAGGCAGCAAAATGTTCTCCATGGCTTCTCCAGACCCTTTTACATCTGTCACATGTACCCAGGGTCAACCTGCTCTCATCTGTGAAAAGCACAGGGTGCCAGTGGCAGACCTGTAAATTCTGGTATTCTATGGCAAATGCCAATCAAGCTCCAGTGAGAGCAGGATCGGATCCTCAGACCACCCTCATGAAATCTGTTTCTAATTGTTTGGTCACAGACATTCACACCAGTAGCCTGCTGGAGGTCATTTTGTAGGGCTCTGGCAGTGCTCATCCTATTCCTCCTTTCACAAAGGAGCAGATACTGGTCCTGCTGATGGGTTAAGGACCTTCTACGGCCCTGTCCATTTCTCCTTGAGTATCTGCCTGTCTCCTGGAATCTCCTCCATGCCCTTGACACTGTGCTGGGAGACAGAGCAAACCTTCTGGCAATGGCACGTATTGATGCGCCATCCTGGAGGAGTTGGACTACCTGTGTAACCTCTGTAGGGTCCAGGTATCGCCTCATGCTACCAGTAGTGACACTGACCGTCGCCAAATGCAAAACTAGTGAAAAAGCTGTCAGAAAAGATGAGGAGGGAAAACCGTCAGTGGCCTCCACCTGTTAAACCATCCCTGTTTGGGTATCGTGTCATTGTTGCCCCTCTAGTGCACCAGTTGTTAATTTCATTAACATCAAAGCAGCTGAAAATGATAAACAACCCTCTCTGCCACTTCACTGACCAGATCAATATCCCAGAAGTTTAATAGACTTGATGCTGTACTCTGATTAAAAAGTGTTCCTTTATTTTTTTTTTAGCAGTGTATATTATTTCTAATGGGAAAATTCACTACATACGAAACACATATGGAGGCAAATGGGGGGCTAATGTAACGGCAGAGTCACGTGACCATGTACATAAGCAATATCTGCACTGAAGCAGCACAAAGGACAGTTTTAATGGCACAAACCGGCACAAACGATTGTGATCGGTTTACACACCAGACTCGCTCATCCATGTCCTTATGGACCTTGTTTTGTGCACTGGTACACAGTCATGTTGGAACAGGAAGGGGCCATCCCCAAACTTTTCCAATAAAGTTGGGAGCATAAAATTGTTCAAAATGGCTTTGAATGCTGCAGCATTATGAGTTCCTTTCACTGGAACTAAGGAGCCAAGCCCATCCCCTGAAAAGCAATCTCGCACCACTATCCCCCCTCCACCAAATCTGGCACAGTTCAGTCAGGCAAGTCACGTTCTCCTGGCAATCACCATCCCAAGACCCGTCCATCGAAGTGTAATTCGTCACCCCAGAGAACACATTTCCACAGCTCTAGAGTCCAGTGGTGGCAGGCTTTACGCCTCCGCATCCGACACTTTGCATTGCATCCGTGGTGATGTAAGGCTTGGATGCAGCTGCTCGACCATGGGAACCCAGTCTATGAAGTTCACTACACACTGTTCTTGAGCTAATATGAAGGCCACATGAAGTTTTGAGGTCTGTAGCTATTGACTCTACAGACAGTTGGCGTCTTCGGCACACTGTGCACTGCAGCATGCGTTGTCTCCGCTCTGATTTTACGTGACCTCCCATTTCGTGGCTGAGTTGCTGTTGTTCCCAATTGCTTCCACTTTGTTATAATTCCATTAACACCTGACCATGGAATATTCAGTAGCAAGGACATTTCACAAATGGACTTATTGCACAGGTAGCACGCTCGAATTTGCTGAACTCCTGAGAGTGACCCATTCTTTCGCAAATGTTTGTAGAAACAGTCTGCATACCTAGGTGCTTAATTGTATACACCTGTGGCTATGAAAGCAATTGGAACACTGAATTCAATTATTTGGAGGGGTGTCCCAATAATTTTGCCAATATAGCATACTACAAGCAGGAATGATATGATACACAGTCTATGTAAAGTAGAAATAATCACCACAAACACACTGAATAATGCATTGTGGTGTGATGTTACAACTGCTACGATATCACTAGGGTGATAGGAATTTTTCAGCTCCATTATGATCTCATGGAACTGTTGGATATGCAGTCCATTGTTGACAAACATCATTATGTATCGCATGACTGTATGTCTTAATTGGCTCATTGATAAATAAATGCTAAAGGATGTTCTCACTTTTCAAATTTTTTCATAAAAGCAAAAAGATTCCTTTTGGAAAAAAATTCAGATTCCTTTTGGTTAGCGAAAACAGGTGCTAATGTAGATTTTTCTGGAAAGGTTAATGTCACAAAATGATCGTTCATAAAGTGGGGGACATATTTTTCTTAAATTTAGACTTTAAGGCTCTTTCCACTTCTTTCTTTAGCTCCATATATACTGTATAATATCTTTGCAATCACAAAACATAGTCCTATAACAAAGTATTTACCTCCTTCCTGATTTCCTCTATTTTTTATTCATAATCATTAATTATGACAACTCAATTTATTTTTGATTCAGTTAGGGTTGGGCGGTATACCGGTTCATACCGAAAACCGTGTTTTATTATTGTTATAATATACATTTTTCTTATACTACAGGAATACCGGTTTAAATAGCCTACACAAAGTTCGGAAAGTGGCGCAGTTGGAACCTGTATAAGGAGTGACCTTTTTCACTGCTGCACCACTAAAAATGTACCATGAAATATCAGAAACGGAAGATATAGCTGACGCTTGAGTTGAAAATTATGAGACACTGGGGTTGTCAAAAAAAATCGATTCTAAGATACTAATGTTTTATATCAATTACTATCTGATTAGATACTCATTTTCACTTTTATTGTTACCAACAGAGTAGTTTTCGCCTCATTCGCCACATTTCACACAGCACCACTAGTCTCTATAGCCGCTGAACGCATTCGTGCTGGTTAACACACACCGAGTTGGCCGAACATGGCATACACTGCAGTTGAAGGCACTTGGCAAGTCGCTTTAGTAAAAAAAAAACGCAAAAGCGCCTTTGGAAGTATTTTGCAGACGAGCATGGAAAGACTAAGGATGTCGATAATCCTCTATGCAAACAGTGCTACAAAGTTGTGGCGACGAAGTCAAGTAGCACGTCAAACCTGGCGAAGCATCTTAAAGACCAACATCCTGGTCTTTGAGAAATTTCGTGAGGTCAGTAAAGCTCGCGTTCCAGCAACACGGAACTATTAAACACTTATCAAAAATGTTAACTTGATGACCGCACATCTTAACATTAGCCGTTTATCTATAAGCAGTTAGCCAACAAACACATGTTATTAAGGTAGCGGATAGGCGCAATGGCTAATAATAAAATAATATAGTTAATGTGGGAACAATGCAAAAGCGTAAAACAAAAATGTGTCATACTTAAAGAATACCGGTGTATACTGTGAAACCGATATAACTTTAAAAAATATTGTGATAAATTTTTGGTCATACCACCCAGCTCTAGATTCAGTGGTTGATTCAATGACTAATGGGGCACATTTTTAGATGGGTGATATTGGTTTTGGTGGATGGTCATTTAAAAAGTGTGTGTTGTGTTTACTGAGGTTGTCTTTTATATTACACAAAATTTCTTTGGAGATCAAGCACAGTTAAGTGTTATGGATGAGCAACAGCACTGTACAGTATGAATCAAGGCTTCAATGCATGCAATCTGTTTTCCTGCATTAATTTTTCTGTTTTCTGTTTTTCTGTTACATTATCCCTGTAAACAGAACCTATTTTACATTTCTGACATTCTGAGCCTAGCTGATGTATTGATCTTGCATAGTGTTTTGTGTATGCTGAAATTTCCAGTAATATGTTCTGTAAATTCTTAGTATTGTAATATTAATAGTGAATACAACAAATGACAAATAGTATTATTATTGTGGACAGCATGCTTGCAAGAATCCTGCCCTTGGTCTGTGGGTGGAGTTTCTCTGTGTTACGTGGATTTCCTTCAGCTTACCCTTGTTTCCTCCTATAGTCCAATGTTATAAAAATCTGTGACTGCAATCAAAAAACTAGAAATACAAAAAGTTTTGTGTTTAGTTTGATTGGTTAGGGTGGGGCAATGTTGTCGTTGCTGGGATTTGAGTTTTTCCCAGTATAAATAATGGATGTTCCCCACAAAGATATGGATACACACACATGTGTGTTGTTGCCGTCCTGCACAGGCTGTTTCCTGTTCTCTGCCCTGTGTTGCCTGGCTTAGGCCTAACCCCATGTCCCTGTATTGCAAAAGCAGTTGGAAGGTGGATGAATAGAAAAAATATTATTCAGAGTATTGTTGCACTTTCCAAAAATAAACTCAGAGAATATAATAAAAATACATGCACTATAAAACAGTAGCAAAGAGTCTTCAAAGGCCTACTGCGTATCTCATGTCCATGGTGTTCTGCCCTGTCTTTCATATTTCAGCCCTTCTGTGACGGTTCCCACAAGGCATTGGCTCCAAAGATATCCCCGTTCCGCTTCATACCCGAACAAGATGGCACTTTGTTGCTCTGTGGCTGTAAGCACACCAGCAATGCCCCGTACTGTGATGGCACGCACAAGCAGGACTTCGTGCAAAAGGCTCCGCTACCATCAACATCACAGCCATGACATAAGGCATAATGGAATAAACCCCTTCTTCATCCTTACTTTGATTAAATAAATGAATTGCATGTTAGATGTAAGTGTGACAAAATTGCCTTTAGAGGAGCGTGCACACGACTGCAGTTAGGCGTTTTGGTTCTATAAGATAGATGCTGATGTAATTGTGTTTTATATTGTAATATATATATTATATTACCTTTGTTTAAAAGCATCAGACGCCTGCTGGGATGTGAGCCTGCAAGCTTCAAATTATACGTCTGTGTCCTTAATCATATTGTTGCCTATGGCTAGATCCAAATTGGCATATTGATGTGCTATGTAAATTAGCATTAGTATGTATGTGCAGCAGTCAGCTGATGATGCTGGAATGCTCTTTAAGGTTTCCAGATGAAAAAAATCAAGTATTACTAAAAGAGAAACTTTGAGAACTATGCAAATAAGGATGATTCTGCCAGACTCCATTGCTATGGGAATATTCAAAAAAGCAAACATAATGGGAACATTTCTAGTGTTCATATAGTCAATAAAAAATGATCTAATTGTTTGCAGTTATTGTTTTGTCTGGAGTCAGTGAATGTATATGGTTTTGAGACTTGTCCACCGCTATCGAAGGCACTTCACTTGTTAAAAGAATAACTCAAAACTCTTTGGTGGAACATTTCCAAACATTGCAGAGCCATGACATGGGTGCTGAATTGGAACAGATACATTTTTTATACAGATCACCCCAAACTAGTTTGTGTTTCTTGTTTGTTTGTCTCTCGGAAAAAATAATCTCACTCCAAATCTGCTAAAATATAAAGCAACTACACACAGCAGCATGTTCATGGAGGCAGCCATGTTTGTTCGGAGATGTGGTACTGTAGCTCGAACGGGAGTTTGTCGGATGTGATGTCGCTGAACTCGGAATTTCCAAGTTCAGAGAGGAAAACGAACGCGTCATTTGAGCGCAACACTAAGGGAAAGGAAAGGGAAGGACGGGACAACCAGGGGAACATGGGACACAAAGAGAGTTTTTTTATGGTTTTTTAATATTTATTCACAGACAAGTTTACAAACACGATGTAAACTTCGGGAGTGACACAGGCCAAAGAAACAAACAAAAACAAACAAACATCTACCGAACACACACAGTCCAGGCTAACTAAACTAAGGGAAACTAAAGTGGAAATGAAACAACAATGTCTAATCCTAAACTCCCTAACCAACAAACAGTAATCCCCACTTAACACATAAACCAAAACGGCAGTCACTCCTTACACACACCTAGTGATAACAAGCAACAAGCAGACACAGCCAAAGCAAAGGTATCCAAAGGGGGTATAAAAGAGGCGAAGTCGAAGTACAGGTGAAAACTCCAAAACCAAGCAAGCAGTCAAAACCAGGGCAAAGGTCCAAAGAAAAGGATGAGGCGAGAATCGAAAAATCGGGAACAAAAGCATACACGAGCAATCATATAAAGGGAAAGCGAACGAAGAGCAAGCTTACAGGCAAGCCGCCGAAATGTCGAAGCAGCAGCCTTTTCTGTCAGCAAACCGGAAATTGCTCCAAAGGCGAGGGAGGCGGGGCCAGGTCCAGAAGGCGGAGTCAAAAGAGTGGCTGACGAATGGGCGAGAGCTCAGGACGTTCGAAGAACCGGCAGGCATCCTTCCGAAACTTACGGCACGTATCTTCCTTACAGCACGTACCTCGTGTTACATGACACAGCTTACAGCCTGTAACACCCCCCCACACAAGAGTGAGCCCCAGCAGGAGTTCACAATTACAAATCGGAGTGTTATACAAACAGTCATAGCAGGATCTCAGGAAAACAAAACGAAAATAATCGAAATTACAAGTCAAGCCCGAGAGAGGGCATCAGCAACTAGATTATTAACCCCTTTTTTGTGGGTGATCACGAGACTAAAGGACTGCACAATTCAGGCCCAGCGCATGAGACGCTGATTGGTGTTACCTGAGAGGAAAACCAAGGGATTGTGATTGGTGTAAACCATCACTGGCTGGGGGGTATCCTGCACATACACTTCAAAATGTTGTAATGCACATAAAAGAGCGAGGGCCTCCTTCTCTATTACACTATATGCCAATTGATGCTTCACAAGTTTCCGGCAAAAATAACAAACAGGATGGTCATGTCCACGGTTATCCTCCTGCAAGAGAACAGCACCAGCACAAATCCCATTAGCATCCACCTCCAGTTTGAAGGGCTTAGAGAAATCTGGGGCTGTTAAGACTGGTGAACTGCTGAGTAGCATTTTAACTGACTCAAATGCTGCTTGGCAGACCGGGGACCATATGAAGACCCCTTTTTGTAACAGCCGAGTCAGGGGCGCAACAACATCAGAGTAATTCCTGCAGAAACAACGATAATAACCGGCCATCCCTAAGGACCGTTTTAACTCATGCGGCGACTGGGGGACAGGGAAGGAAGTGATCGCATGGACCTTTATGTAGCGGCTTAACTACTCCATGTCCGACCAATTTTCCTAAATAACTAACGGCACTCACATTTCTCTAACGAGGACAAGCGAAGCTTTCTGCAAACGTATGTGCTTCTCCCAGGAATCTGAATAAATGACAACGTCATCTAGATAGATTTCACAATTCCTAACATCGCTGAGAATTCGATGCATCAACCTTTGAAAAGTTGCCGGGGCATTATGTAAACTGAATAACATCACTGTATACTATAGAAAATTGTCAGGGGTGACAAAAGCAGAGATTTCAGATTTAACTAATCTACTTCAGTTCTTTGAGGAAGCTACAAGACAAATTGATCACAAAAAGGCCTATGTTGTGATCTGCTTAGATTTCCAAAAGGCCTTTGATGTTGTCTCCCACAAACGGCTCTTGGTTAAGCTCAAAACTGCAGGGATTTGAGGAACTGTAGCAGCTTGGATCGAAAACTGGTTAACAGACAGGAAGCAGCGGGTAGTTATTAGAGGCACAATGTCACAGTGGGCCTGCGTTCATAGTGGGGTACCGCAGGGTTCAATTTTAGGACCACTACTGTTCCTAATTAATGATATTGACACCAATACATACAGTAAACTGGTTAAATTTGCAGATGACACCAAGGTGGGTGGTGTAGCAGATACTAAACTAGCAGCACATACGCTACAATGGGATCTTGATTTAATTAGCAACTGGGCTGATACCTGGCACATGAAATTTAACATAGATAAATGTAAGGTAATCCATGCAGGGAGAATATTGTGTGTGGGTTTGGTCACCATACCTTAAGAAGGACATTGCTGCTTTGGAAAGGGTGCAACATAAGGCTACAAGAATGATTCCTATTCATAGATGAATGTCTTATGAGGAGAGGTTAGCTGAGCCGAATCTGTTCAGCCTCGAGCAAAGGAGACTAAGGGGGGACATGATCCAGGTGTATAAGATTCTAACAGGTCTCGATGCTGTTCAGCCAATTGGCTACTTCAATATTAGCTTAAATACTAGAACCTGTGGCCATAGGTGGAAATTAGCAGGAGAACATTTTAAACTGAATTTGAGAAAACACTTCTTTGCACAACATGTAGTTAGAGTGTGGAATAGTCTTCCTGTTCAAGTAGTGCAGGCTAAAACCCTGGGTTCCTTTAAATCAGAGCTAGATAACGACAACTCTGAGGTATTAGTTAAGTTCTCCCCAGACAAGCTTGATGGGCCAAATGGCCTCCTCTCCTTTGTAAATTTCTTATGTTCTTAAAAGGGAATCATAAATATATTTTTATATTTTAGCAGCGCGCTTGGAAAAAAAATCACATTAAGAGTTATCTGAGCATATTAATGCATGGCTCTATGTGTAACTCGTGGGTCAAGCGAGTTTGGGTCAACTTACCAGAAAATATTGTGGATCCAAACAAATTCCTCCTGGTTGCACTCACCTCTACAATTATGAAGTACTTTAAGAGATCTGCTCCATTATGCCTAACATATTGGACCTGCTTCAGGTTGCATACTGTCAAAACAGATCAAAACAAGATGCAACTGCCCTCTATGCAACTGAGTCATGAGGAGCAGACCCCAGATTGTCTGTGTGGTTGGACACACATCATCTTACCTAACTCTCCACACAGGTATTCCTCAGGGTTGTGTCCTGAGTAAGGATGGGCATCAAGAACTGGTACTGAATTATTAACTAATACCGATACTATTGATAAGTTCTTCAACAAATGGTACCACTATACAGCATTTTTGCCGTTAATTCATTCTAAGGGCGCTTTTCCATCTCACCAAGTCATACTTTTGGTACTTAAAGAATGTTTTTGTCTTCCACTGGTTTATAACTGGTACTGGCGCTGAATAACATCACAACGCAGGGTGGGGTATTTTGTACAAGATTCGAAAAAAGACCAGTAAATTAAACGGTGTGCAGTATTAATATCAACATTGCATGCCATGCACATGCAGTTCTTGCATCACTAGTCAGCTAGATTAGGTTTTTTCCTAATCAGGAAAAAGGGAGCTTGTTTTCTTAAAACATTTTTAATTTGTTATAGGAAAGAAAAACATAGCTGGCTTTGCAATTTTAATTATTATTCGTTATATTATTATCTAATATAGGTTTCAAAATTCATTTAAAGTTTACCTCCACTGCTTTTGCATAAGTGTTCTCTGAGACATTCATAATCATTTTCATCCTTGCTGTTTAAATCACTCTTAGACTGGTGAGAAATATATATTGAAATCCTTTTTGTTTTATAAATACCCCAATAATTATTACTACAAAATAATACCATGCAGCCCTAGTATATTAAACAAAATACTTTATTTCTTGTCCCTGCAGTCCTGATCTTGTGTCTGTTACAACTAGATCACAAAAGACAGGTAACCTGTGAGAGAGGCTGGTTGCCAAGACAAAGATGTGCAGGGTACGCAGGCCAACATAAGTTCATTTTTTTAAAATAATATAATATAATATTTTAGACATACCATACACTTATGCTAACAGATATTAAAAAACCTTAATAGTTATCTATTATATTATTTACTGTATTTAATTTAATGTGTTTCAATATCATTTTTAGCTTATATGTCATCAGAAAGTTTCTGTGATCTTCAAAAATATTCCTGTTTAATTGTTCACGGCCAGCTTGTGAATAACCAAAACCACTCATGTCAAATATGTGAATCTGGAGGGACAACTGTACTAATATGTACAAATCTGTTACCATTATAGGCTAGATTCAAGTGACACCTGCCTTATCAGCATGCCTATTAGGCAAATCAATTAGGCTAAAACACTTGATTAAAAAATAATTGTTTCAATTAGAATTAATAAAAAGCAGATTCAACAGAAGTAGTGTGTCCTAAACCACTGTGTGTGTACTCGTGCTCCTGTGAGTCTGGGGTAAGGGTGCAACAGCGAGGCGACCGAAAATATTCCACGCTCATCTTCATGTAGGCCTTGATGTACTTCAGCTGAGGGACACTGAATGCATTGCACATTTCTCAGTGAATTGTGAAACTCACAACACAGGTTGTGATTTGTCTTATATTATCGTGCAAATTGTTTCATACATTCACTACGAAAGGAGCCCTCAACAGAACTACCTTATCAGGACGCTCGCCTAATTAGTAACCATTCTACGCTTAATGAGGTAGTTTTGTGGGCTTTTAGTGGCAGTGACTAGCAGTTGGTTTGGTATTATGCACTGCTGTAATTACTGAGACCTGACAGTATGATATTACACATCGCTATATTCTTATATTGGAAGTGGAGCAGATACTGGTCCACCTGCAACACTGAAACAATGACACTGGATAAGGCATGAAGGCATAGTATAACTCAATATAAATGTGATGCATGCTTCTTGTGTTTAAGTGTGCACAGTCAGCATAACCTTTTGCTGTTTATTTTTAGCAGGTTTTTCTTGGTGTCTTCTTTTGCTTTATTAACAGTAGGTATGTGCTTTTATTTTTGCTGTAACTTTAAATAATCTTGCAATTTATATATTCTACTTCCCCAAACACTGACAGAAGATTCAAAGAAGCAAATATGTAAAGTGTTTTTTTTTTTAATTACATCATTAAAGATGCTCTTGGTTTTACAGCATCGCCACAGAAGATGAGTGTGCAGAATGTATAATGTATAAAATTAACGAATTTACTTGGGTGAAATGCCTCTTCAGGAAAAGAACCACAATGCAAAAACAGCTTTTTTGAAATCAATCACACATTACAAGTGTAATTTTGACTACAAAAACTTTATTCTCAAACATCTATTTCTGTGATTTTCACAGTTTTAAATAAGCCAAAAGTAATATAAACTACATATTTTCACAAGAAGGTTGCAGTTACATTAATATGCCCAATTAGTTCCTACTGTGATAATAAAAATTGTATGATTAAATATGTCATCTGTTGTAGGAACTGAGAAAGGGATGCAGTCTCATTCAAATATCCCAAATAATAATGCATAATTTCCAGAAAGTTTCATGTTTTATGGTTAAATTGAAAGAATATGAAATAATATGCTAAAATAAAAAAGCATTGCTCTATAAAAATCAAACAGTATTCCTATTTTTGCAAAAAACTTGTATACAAATGATACAGGACCTATTTAATATTCTAAAAAATAAATAAATAGTACTACTAATACAAGCGACATTGTTACTATTATATAACAACTCACAGACACCAAGAATTTGAAATCAGCAAATAGTATCAATCTTGAAATTAAATAGTTGTCATACAAGACTGCTTAAAATTAAGAATGCTTTGAAGAGATATTGCCTGGGGAATGCTTGTGACTGTGGAAAAGAATTGTAATCACGAGTTTTTTTTCCATTAAAATGGTTATGAGTTTGAATTAAGAAAAATAATTCCATAAGTAAAAAATCATCTAGTATTGTAGTACCATTATCTTCACAATATATATGAAAAACATTAACAAATTCAAGCTCCAGAAATAAATATTACTGTATTATATGTATGTTTACATATATATCATATATATCTATTTATTAAATGCATAATCACATAAAATAGCAAATAAATCTTTAATAAGATTAGATTTGTTCAACTGGCCTTTTATGATATATCGAACTTCATTTTTCTGAAACATACTGCTACCCCAAAAGTTATTGTATTGCCATAATTACAGTTATAAATAATTAGTTTGAAGAATTTTGTTATTAATCTTGCTTTAGGTAACTGTACTACTGTCACTATATTAATATGAACAATTTCTATAAGTTAGTAGGCAGAAAATCTTAGAATACGTCAGAGTTTATTGTGTACCAGATTTTTGTGATTATTAAGATTAAGTATAATTTTGCCAGCCAATGAAAAATCAAATGTAAAAAGTTTGTCAATAACAGTTTGGGGATATTAGTCCTTTTTGCAAAATCTGTCTATTGGCTTATATTAAGACATGCCAAATAATTCAAGAAGTAGTTATGATAGTATATGAAAACTGAGTTTGTCTATAATGTGACATAACTTTATTCTTACTTCAAGCTTTGTTTTTTGTCTCCCAAAAATTAATGCATAATGCCTGATTGATGTAGGATGGCATATGTTGTTGAGATAACAACATGAAAAAATATTTAATCTTAAATATATCTTTAAGTCACTAAACATAAATTCTTAGCCGTCAAAACACTGAAAGTGTTTAAGAATACATCTTTTCTAAATGGAAATTAATGGACAGTGAGAAAAATCTGTTTTCAAGACGAAGAAACCATCCATTCATCATGCATAATGGCTTATCCAGTACAGTACAGGCCTGGAGTCTATTATAGGAAACTCAGGGCACAAGGTAGGACCTGCCCTAGACAGGATACCAGTCTATCACAGGGCACACATACACACGATAAGGAAGGAGCAAAATCATGGACTGTCTGGGGGTCCTCTAGGACCGGTTTGAGAAACACTGCACTAAAGACAAGTTATGTACCAAGGCACCTAACTGTATTCGTTTGGACTGTGGCCCTGCAAACCGGAGGAAGAGAAGGCAAACTCCACAGACACAATATGGGGCAGGAATCATGACCTCAAGCCCAGAGGGACGAAACAACATACCTACACTATGGGCCACCATGCTCAAATGTTTCATTTATTTTTCCATTTAAGCATTATATGGTGTTCATGATCCAAATAGTGTTTCTACAAGGTGATGTTCTATTTAAAGAACAGGTGGATAAACAAACACAACAGTATAGTCCTTACGGTATAGTGGTCTAAAATCTATGAACTGAACCCTAAGTTATTCCTCTAAATGTCTAACTTCTAATTTATTCTGGAAAATAAAGGATTCAAACAAGAAATATGAATACAATAATGTATTTTACATGTAAACATTGTGCCTATTTCTAAATGCACTACTTGTCAGTATGAAAACTGTCAGAAAATTGCCAGTGATGTTATTCTAATTTTTTTTTTCAAAACAAATACTCAGTTAACATTTACAATAGAAATGTAAAAATTGTCGAAGCATGCATTACTTTTTGTGCATTTTGAAAGTTATGTAATGGCAACTGCAGATAATGTACTAGTGTAGTGCTGTAGCTGTGTTGTAGTGCTATTAAGCAAGATTTGTGAATTGCCCTAGTAAAAAGATAAAAATGGTTAAAAACACCTGCTGACAGAAATATTTCTATTTTTTTTTTTTTATCAAAATGCTTCATACTTTCTTGTTTTCCTTAAAATACAAATACCTAAAAATAAAAAAATATCTAAATACTGGAAATGTTCAATAAATTTTTTGAAATCGACAAGTGAGAGCTGATTTTGTCATGGAGCTCTGAACATTAAATGAATAAAATTTAAATGTTATTTGAACCAGTATTAGCTTGATGACGTATGAATCACCAGAAATATGTTTGTTTAGATTTGTTCATGCAATGGATTAAGGGAGAACTCAAACTTGTCTTTAGAAAGAAAAAAGAATATGAGATGCTCTTTGCCTGACATCTGTAAATAGCACTTTTAAACTTTTAATTCAGTGTGCATTTAAAGAAACTGCATTCAGATATCAGATCATTCGGATATCTTCATGTACTGCAAGTTTTATCTTGTTCAAATTAGCATGAAGGCATTCATTCATCTTATGATGAAATGCGGGGTTTGCACTTCTCTTGGACAAATTGTAGTTGTTGAGATAACAGCTACAGTAATTTGTTTTTAATAAACACTTACTTTATTTAGGCCTTTCTAAAACCCATCCAACTGTCTCACTTCTAGCAGTAATATGCACTGTTTTAAAAGTCTAATACTTAATATAAACAAGGTGCCTTCAGTCAGCCTGTCCACTCAGTGTAGAGCTGATCATAGCTGGTTCGCTTTTGGGATCATGTGGGGCCTCCCGTGTGCTAGGAGAAGCATTAGGAGGGTGGAGAGGTGATGACGCATCGCAGCATTTTCCCAGCCGGGGACCTCCGCCCTCCCTATCGTCCTCCTCAGTGCGTGGTGAATCGTGTGTGCGCATATGCTTTGTGAGGTGATCACCACGCATAAAGATGCGGCTGCACAAAGTGCAAGTAAACTTCTTGGCGCCAGTATGGGTCAGCAGGTGGCGCTGCAGCTCATCAGATCGGGTGAAGCGCTTTCCGCAGAATAACCAGTTACAGACAAAGGGCCTGTCTCCACTGTGCCATCGAAGATGGGCCTTCAGGTGGGAGGTCTTTGCGTAGGACTTGCCACATCCTGGAATATGACAGTTGTGCAGATGTTTTTTCTTGACTCCGTCTACACAGGGTCCCAATCGCTCGGCATCGATGCAGTTGGGACAGCGGCACATGGCTTGTCCTGAGCCCCGAGAAGCTGACCGACGCTGTGATTTAGGTCGAGTGCCGGCACCATTGTCCAATGGTTGCTCCAAGGACTGCTGCTGCTGCAACAGTTCTGGCCCTACAGATTCCATCTTAAAGGTATCCTGAGGGAAAGGCAGTGAGGGGTGTGGCGCTGGAGTTAGCTGACTCGGGGGCAGGCTGCATAACTGAGTGTCGGAGGTGTAAGCTCCCAGAGGCTGCAGACCCATCGTACCACCCTGGCCTACACCCTGCAGTCCCCCTGAGCCACCTTGCAATTCCATCCAACTTCCTGTCCCCGCATGCATGTCCCACCAAGATGGCATTGTTAGATCCTCGCTGCTGCCTCCATGTGGCCCTGACCGAAACCAAGGCTCGTATGGGTGGGCCATTGGATAAGTGTTTACAGGGATGTAAACTACTGCTGGAACCTGTCTGAGGTTGACTTTGTGCTGTGAGAATCTTGTAGTATTTATGGATCAGCACATGGTTGGATTGATGGTAATCAAGGTAATAAGCATCAACAGGCTTGTTCTGAGTGATAGTCTTCAAACGATGCTGCAATTCTTAGGCAGGACAGGCTGATCTGCAAACATGTGAAAGATAAATACACATAATGATCATGACATGCTATCAAAATTGAAAAAGATTTTTGTGTGCTTATGAGACTCTTACAACTAGTACAATAATTATTAGTGGTGCTACTATTAATTAAAAAATTGAAAACCGAGAAAGAAGAAGTGAATCTACTAGACATGCAAACACATGACTTCAAACCCTTCAAAGAAATACCCCTATGACCGTATATGGATGGACACACACACATGGACATGCATGCACACATTATGGGGACTGTGGTTCTCACGCCACTGCGGCATGAACCAAACGTGTTGAGGCGGAAACCTGTAAATCCTTCTACTGCCAGGTACTTCCCATACAGGGGAGTAAAGAAAGGAAAACAACTTTATTAGCTTCCTCTGAAGGAATATGTGGATTACACAGTTGTAAAAGGAGGTTAGATGTTGGAGGGCGTGAGTATATTGATAGGCGTAACTTAGCGCCCATGGCGGGAATCCAGGGAGGTATGGCTGCAGGCCAAGGTCTAAAGCTCAGAGGATTCCAGGTGATGACTGCCAGACTGTAGAACCAGTTCTTTATGAATCACATTGTAACACAGTGCCTGTAAAACGTCTCTCTCTGTTTACATTTTCCCTGCAATACTTAGCTTCAGCTTGTATTTGAAATTTTAAATGTCTCCACATCGCACCTTCATAGAAAGAATCATACTTTTAATTGGTCAGAAGGGTACACACTGGCTAAAAACAGGTATTGATTCAGTGACACTACAACCACACATTTCAAATGTTTATAGAACTACTCACTATTTGGTGTTTCAAAGGAATTAATGCATTCAATGATAAATCCATAAACCAAATTGATTGGTATTTCAGAGACTGCTTCTCAACAAGATTTTAACTGTACTCTGATTCTTTGAACTTCCAGGTTTCAAATTCATTTAAAAATTAAGCCTAATAATTACAATGTCTAGAAATACTGGATTGATCACCTGGAAATGCATAAGTTAATATGTTTTTACCCAAATGCTGAGAATCCTTGTTGCGATATGTAGGTCTAAAAGTATACTTATTAATTTATTGCACATTCCACATATATGACAAAAGGTCATTTATTGTAATCATTTAGGTGGTTATTAATTATACATTCACCCATCCATCCATTTTCTGTAACCACTTGTCCTATGTAGGGGGAGGGGAGGGGTGCGGAGACTATCCCAGAGTCTATGGGCACAAAGAAGGGGACAAATCAGGATGGGGCACCAACCCATCACAGGGCACACTCACACACCATTCATTCATAATAATACATGAACAAATAAATTACATCATAAACATCTCCAGCTGGGTCTTTTGAGCCTTATGAGAATTGCCTGTCGACTTGCAGAACTTGCTTAATTGTCTATTGTTGAGAGTTGGGAGTAGTGATAGCCAAAATGATGCTTCATGAACCATTTGCCATATTTTCTGACCCTACTAGATGGAGATTTTGGTTTGCATTGGGGCATGTTTTGAGCCCTTTTTTGAACAGATAGGTTCATTCATTTCTTTCCATACAGGCCACTAAGGCACTTGTCATCTCAAGACTAGACTACTGTAACTCCTAACAGGTCTACCTCTGAGTGCCATTTATCGCCTGCAACTGATCCAGAATGCAGCTGCCCGACTCGTTTTCAACCTTCCCAAGCTTTCCCACACCACACCATCCTTGCACTCCCTTCACTGGCTTCCTGTAGCTTCCTGCATAAGATTCAAAACACTGATGGCTGCCTACAAAGCCAAAACTGATCCAGCACCCTCCTACCTAAAATAACTTATCTCACCCTGCACTGCACCACGTTTTCTCCAATCCTCCAGCACTGCTCGACAGATCCCTCCATTTATCAAGGCGCAAGGAAGACATGCATTGAGACTCTTCTGTTTTAGCGTTTATGTGGTACAGTAGAATGAACTTCTACTAGATGTCTGAACAACTGAGTCACTGGATGCCTTCAAAGGATGACTAAAAACCTACCTTTTTCAGAAGTACTTGGATTAGCAATTCCAGGGTTATTATGAATCATATATATATATATAATTATTATAATTATTATTATTATAAAAATATGTATTACTTGCCAACAGAATTTTTTAGAGTGATAGTGTTCCTATCCAGGTTTTATTGAATCAGTATCAGAATATATTAACTGATGAGTCTTCTAAGCACCTATCTATATAAGTATGCCAAATGCAGTAAATTTAAATGTAAATGGTCCATGAATCTTGTTTTGGTCATCATTAGAAGGGATTAGTGAGCCACAGTCACCATGCAGCCAAGCACGCACACAGCACAAATAAAACGGATCACGGAATGCAGAGCAGCACTGAAGGCAACATGGATGTTGTTTTTTAATATGCTTGGTGTGTATGTTGATGCTTCCATGTCCCACTCTCGCCAGTGTGGGGAAGCAATTAAAAAGGCCAATAGGATGTTGGGTTACATCTCTAGGTGAGTGGAGTTTAAGTCAAGGGAGGTGATGCTAAGATTATACAATACCTTGGTAAGACCCCACCTAGAATATTGTGTGCAGGTTTGGCCACCATACCTTAAAAAGGACATTGCTGCCTTATAAAGGGTGTAACGTAGGGCTACGAGAATGTTTCCTGGTCTTAGAGGAATGTCTTATGAGGAGAGGTTAGCTGAGCTGAATCTCTTCAGCCTCGAGCAAAGTAAACTAAGGGGGGACATGATCCAGGTATATAAGATTCTAACAGGTCTGGATGCTGTTCAGCCAATTGGCTACTTCAATATTAGTTCAGATACAAGAACTTGTGGCTATAGATAGAAATTAGTGGGAGAACATTATAAACTGGATTTGAAAAAGCACTTCTTTATACAGCGTGTAGTTAGAGTATGGAATAGTCTTCCTGTTAGTGTAGCACAAGCTAAAACCCTGGGTTCCTTTAAATCAGCGCTAGATAAGATTTTAACAAGTTTAAGCTATTAGCTGAATTTTCCCCAAGCAAGTTGATGGGTCGAATGGCCTCCTTTCAAATGTAACTTTCAAATCTTCTTATGATAATTTGTGGAATATGTTTAGATTTTTAGAATCTAAGACTTTGACCTGTGCAATGCGTGGATGTGGCCTAAAAAAAAAAAGGTTGATTCTTTTAGATTTGAAAACTGGTTCAAAAAAACAATTTGTTCAGAAATCGGACATCACTGTCATTCACCTGGATCACTGTTTTTGTGTGCAAGTAATGTTTCTTACTAAGACTGTATTGCGTTGTGCTTTTCTCTCTGACATATACAAATGCGATTCCATGTTGTATTGTGTTTTATCATTGGTGTATAATACATTAATTCCTCATATGCCATATATTAACATCTGTTTTTAACATTAGTAGTACCAATTGAGTTATTTTGATATAATTTGAGTGTAAAACACTCATTTTGATGATGCAATGGGGGATATTTTTCTGCTCATTACAATATTACAGGGAATCCACACAAACACAAACGTGTCACAGCTGAACATGAACTTTAGCCCTAAAGTAAGTGCAGGGGTGCCCCAGTTTTCCCCCTGATGGCCACATTCCATCAGCATCACAAAGCCAACATCCACTGTGTCTGAAGGGAGGCTTAGTAAAACTTGCCAGGCTGGATTTGGTTGTAGTTCGGTTGAAGACAAATTTCCATACAATGATGGTGAAAGGTAATATGTTCAATGTATTCATTACATTACACTGAACAATAAGGATTTTGCTTCCTGAACATTTTTAGGTATATTTTATGAAATTCGAGCTCATCACAAAAATCACCTTAAAATCTTCCTATCACATTTTGTACATATAACCAATTTTTGTGACTTGATGTCACATACATTAAGTCTTCTAGTATATTGACCACAAAGCAAGCTTGTCAGCCCAAGCATGCCTGGGCATGCACTCAGTACAGGTGCTATTCAAATGTCATCTTAGGCATGCCTGGTCATGCTTACTCAGGGTAGACACTAGCAGACAGGCTATAAAAGCAGCTGAAATATACAGAACCTGAGCATTGCATTGATATTGTTTGAACCCCTTCTGATGTACATTATTCAGGCAATAGCATAGTGAGTGTACTTAACAATAGCATTTATTTCCTTCAAGAAGATGCCGTACACCAGTCCTGTCAAAGTCGCAGCAGTATGTTCTATTACATAATGATCATATGATGGATTGTTATTTCGGTCTAACTGATGTATCCGGCTTCTCCGCTAAAATAAATCTATAGAAGACCCCAAACTGCCTTCAGTAAAGCCACCAGAGGCCTGGAACCTCCATGAGGTACATGAATAAGCCACAATGCCAAACCCAGGTGTGAAAAACAACCATTTATGCCTGGTTATCATCATCTAGTAATGGAGCTAGAATTAAATAACCTGATCATGGACTGAGGGTTCTTATAAACAAAAGTACAAAATTTGCTGTCACTAGGTAGTAACGTTTTTGTCTTTCAGAGCCACCAAGAACAGGGGACAAACATCTTTAAGTAGGCTGACAACTTCTGTGTCTCCACTACTTTTATGGGTTGTTCATGGCTTTATTGATACCATGTTTTTATAAATGATCTGCAACACTTTCTATCTTGATGCAGTCGGTGGCGAACATGATGAATTGTTTTCCCAGGACATTTCAATCATGAAAAAATAATATCAGGACAATCAGAACTGGTCAATGCAGGTCAACTGTTGTTTAACAAGAGAGGCAGCTGACACTAAAATCAGCTCAGTTCAACTAACACAATGTGTCAGCATCATTATTCAATTAAACACACAAAAAAATGCTAAGTTAATTTAATGTTTCTCCAAATTCCTAATTTGAAATTATTTTTCCATTCATCTTGAAATTATCATAATTTTAAAAAGTAAATTTCTACTAAACTTGTTGTTGCATCTGTATTTACTAAAAAAAATACTAAAAATGCATCATCATTTAGTCAGAGAAGACGAGGGAAAAATAGAGAGCCATTCAGAATGACGAAACACGAGTCTCAGAAAATAGGGAGTAATGTGCCCATATTAGGACCAGATCTAGGCATAGGCAACCCCCACCCGCCTGCAATCGGCAAAATCTCATGAGGGATATGGGTCTGCCTAGTCCCCCTGAGAAAGTAAAACCGACCCTATACATATGAATTCTGTATAAAAAGCAAAACAATCATATAGTAGAAAACTTTTAAGTCTTAATCACAGGCTTAACTGAGGCACTGCATTTTTAGAAAAGGAAACAAGTTTTGTTCAAAATAATCTTGGAGAATTCAACACGGCACAGGCACATCTAAAAAAAACGCAAAAGGTAGTGTTTATGTACATAGAATACAGCAACCATGACATCATTTAGGGCCTGAGGAGATATTAAATCAATACTTAATAATAAACTAAGAATACATATTTACATTGAGGTGGCCCTATCATCCATAAGCTTTCAACTGTCAGCAGAAGGCAAGTAATCATTGAAGTAAGAACATCTATAAAACATATATATGTATATTCAAAAATATGTATAAATAGTATCAGATTTTGTTACTTAAGTTAGTTTTACTTGTTTTTAACTACAGTAACAAAAACTCTAGGTATTGTAATTTTAAACCAGTCAATAAATGTTTCAGAAACACTAGAGACCAGAAAGTGGTCAATCTAGCATTACTATTTATTTTCGGAAATATGCGAGTTGTTCAGTGCTACGTTGCAGCACTTAATTTCTTGCCAAAAAACATCATGCCAAAACAAATTTTCAAGCACGTTCCACTTTTAGCGCAGAGTATAAAAACATGTGTACTGACTTGTAAGAAAAGATTTCATATATGCCCAGTCTGTTGCTTTTGATACACAATATATTCTAATAGGAATCATCTTAAACTGTTCAATAAGCATCTCATGGAGTAGTTGATGGAGGTGAGGAATAATTGGTATTTGTTTAATTTCATTTTAAAACATTGCTGAATATCATAATTTGTAATACTTGTTTTATTTTATTTAAGGGACTGGTTTGCATGATACACATATAAAGGCTATTAAGAGCTAAATAAAAGCCTAAATAGTTCAATCTGCCTCCTGCTTTCTCTCACATACAGATGGTATTCTATGCACATGGAGATGATTGTACATTACTGTACTCTTTGGAATAGAACAGTATTCTTTTTACTTTTTCATGTTAGCACGAGATGGTGACTACGGTATGCATTTCAATCATGGTTCATTTCACATTAAAGACAGAAAAATTATACATTAATTACTTAATGCCACAAAAATTAATTACTATTTTTAAAATGCATCCCAAAAATTTTGTAAATGTCCCGATTTTTGTAGAGAGTGGGGACAAAAGATATTTTTTTAATTTCCTATGGCACTAAAGCATCTGGGAATTCATGTCTTGTACCCTATTTTAATATAAACATTTAAAATCGATACTTTTACATTACAGTTATGACATTCTTAAGTCTTTGGTCATTTTCAGTTGACTTAGATGTTGTGCAATTGCACATAGTTGGATCCTGTTACTGAAAGTGTCCATTAACTGTTTGCTACCAGTAGGGATCTTTGGTCTGATGTAGAATTTCGTCTTCCATTTTCCGAAACTAGAGTAAATTGTCAGCTTACTTAAGAGTGTCTTTTCTTGTGTTGACATTATAGAGGAATCTATATATGTTACAAAAAGTCAATCTATCCTTTTAAATTCACTCGAGAATACAGCACTGTAAGCTACGGTGTAAGTTACTGCTCATGAAATACTAACTCAAGCTCAAACATTTTTGTGCTCTCAGTTTGCTCTTTCGAACTCTTTAATTAAGTTGTGTTTATGTTTTGGTTATTTGTGTGCTTGTCTAAAGAAATCCAACTTGCATTATTTTAGCTTCCAGTAACATTAGGCATGTGTGTACTTTCATTAGTGAATAAAGTAATTCCCATTAGAGTAGTCCAACTTCACCTAAAGAGCAAACATGCGAAATGACTCCCCTGCCAACAACATAGGGTGATATAGGATAGCACAAAAATATGCCCAAGTGTTTCAAATTTAGATGTATTACATATCGATAAAAAGAGAAATATAGGGTAGCACTGGCTAATTTTATCACATCCTGGCATGCCATATTTTCTTTATACAACCCAAGTCTAGTAACAACTTTAAAACCGTTCATAAAATTTTACCCATGTTACCCATTATTCATGTTTGTTGCAATACTTCTGTCCTTTCCTAGTTTGGTGGTATACCTTTGTTGTAGATATGCACCAACCGTGACCATCTGAATCTACAGACAAATATAGTAGGCCTAGATACACAGGAGTCTGCACCCACGACTGTGTGGACACACAGTTATAAAGCCTTGTAGTTTTTTTTTACCTTTTAAACATTCCAAAGATATGGGATTTCAACCACGCTTTTACATGAATGTAACAAACTAAACAATTAAATTTTTCCTTTTCCAAGTAATCTTTCTGGCAAAACTCCGTTTGTAAAAAATCCAAATGTTTCTCCTGCTGGAAACTCCAGATCCTCAACCACATTCAAATGCTCCACAAATCCAATGTTATTTGTAGGGAAAATTCTTTATTCTTCGTTGCACCTGGACTTTGTCATTTCTAACCAGCAGGAGAATCCCAAACACATGAGTAAAAGAATACATGGAATGGTGTTCCTTATTCAGAATACAAAAAAGTACCCGTATTATTAATTTAACCTATTATTAATTAATTAATTTATAAACTCAAACCCCTTTTCCCCACTATGCATACATTACTGCCTCTATCCACATTTGAATGTCTGCTTTTTTAAACTCTTTCAACAATGAAATTAACATCATCAATCAAGCACTTGTCAATCAATGTATTTGCCGATGTCAGTACCAAAGCGTTCTGGTTATCTTACATTACCCCTCCCCCATTTCCTCTCTCTCAGCTTTTACTGTCCCTTATGATAGTGAAGATTGTCAGCTTATCCTTAGATCTAAATCCTCCTCCTGGCAGTTAGACCCCATCCCCACCAGCCTGTTAAATGGCTCCCTGCTTTCTGTATTACATCTGCTCACCTCAGTTATCAGTTTCCTCCTTACCTCTGATGTTTCCCCTTCCCTGTTAAAAATTGCTGCTGTGACACTACTCCACGAAAAACCTAGCCTTGACCCCATTGATTTCAATAATTATAGACTCGTTTCCAACTTTCCATTCACTGCTAAAATTCTTGAGCAGATAGTTGTTGCTCAGCTCAAGCTTCACCTCGACTCATTTGCTAGAGCCCTTTCAATCAGGTTTTTTGACCCAAACATTAAACTGAGACCGCCATGGTTAAAAATTACTAATGATGTTCTCTATGCTCCTGATACAGGCCTTTGCACCATTCTCATGCTCCTTTACCTTAGAGCACACTTTGACAGCTTATCTCACTCTCTGCTCTTGGATTGTCTAGCTAGTCTCAGGATCACTGGTACCACGCACAAGTGTCTTTTTATCTTTGAAATTGGCAACAATATGTTCACATTAATAATTTCATGTCCGAGGATACTCTATTAATAGTAATCAAGGTGTCCTGCAGAGGTCAGTCCTTGGCCCTCTTTTATTCATTGTTTATCTCTTTGCCTTCAGTAGCACCTTTCATCACTAACTCAGTCGTACATTTACGCTAAGCCAGATTTCCCACCCACAAACTGGTTCTCCAAAAACAACCTCAAACTTAACAGAAATAAAAGTCCAGTGATGCTCATTGGAGCCAAATCTGCATTAACTGAAGCATGAATAGCTTCACTGTTCTTATTGATGGTCACCCTGGCTCTATATCAGTGGCGGAGCCAGAAAGTTTTCAGTGGGATGGCCAGGGTGGGACCAGAAGTTATTTTGGTGCGGCACATAAATCTAAATATGAATTTAAGGCATCTAGAGAATAAAACAATAGTTAAGGTACCCAAACACAATAACTCTATATTGTTTGTAATTCAGGCAAAGGTTCCCAGGTGTCTTGGGAATGTAGAGAAAAGATCCGCCTCTAAAAGCAAGAAAAAAATGCCACAAAAATGGAATTATGATGGGGGTGGTTAATGAGGTGGCCAGGTTTCAGTCTAGGGTGGTCACTTGCCCAACCCCCCCACCACTCCCCAGATCTGTGTTTGGTCATATCAAATGTCCTGGTGTGATTTGGGACAGTACATATTTGTTTAGTTCTAGTGTTATTTGTCCAATTGCCTGTTTCCCTTTCTTTAACATCACCCGGATTCACCATGCCATTTTAATCCAACACACTCAGATGCTCGTAAATTATCTGATTACCGCCCAGATGGACTACTGCAATGCCATTCTAGCTGGCAGTCCTAAAAATCTTCTCTACATACTACAAGTCATTCAAAACTCTGTTTCCTGTATCATCACTCAGATTAAATCTAGCAATCGCATCATTCCAATACTAATTCAACAATGACTCCCCATTCCCTACAGGATCGTGTTCCAGATCCCTTTACTTAATTTTAAAGCCCTTTCTAACCTTATTTTAACCCAGTAATATCTGTGACTTCATTTATTCCAACTCTCCCTCCCAGTCCCTTTGCTCTTCCACTGCACTCCTACTTAATGTTCCTCCGGACCACCTCAGTTGGAGTCAATTGCAATATTTAAATCACATCTCAAAAGCTTTTTCACCCAGCTGACCTTCATTCACCTCCTGTTTTGTTCATTCAAAACCTGGGCTGTTCCACTGCTGTTTTATATTGTTGTTTTACCTGTTTACTATGTTATTTATTTTCTGTTAGGTGACTTTGAATGTCTTGAATGGTACCATCAAAGCAAATGTATTAGTATAATCATAATTATTATTATAATTAAAAAACAAACAAAATCAGATTACCAATATATTTAGAAAGAAAATGGTGGTGAGTACCGGGATTACACTTACAATAAATATTAAATCGAAGGACAATTTTTGTAGGCACAGCACATATACAACACATCTTTTTTGCATCACCATATGCAGCATAGTGAATATGGTGGGTGTGACATTAAAGCCCCACTTGACAACATTCACTCTCTTCATTGTGGTTGTCACTGCAGAAAACATTCCACTGCGTGGAAATATTGCCAGCATTTGCATTGCTGCAGGTGTGTGTGTCTTGTTGCAATGTTTCTTATACGAGAATGGTCTAAAAATGCTCAAAATTTTTTTAATGGTCTACAAATAATGTGTAATGTGGCAGAAAACATGTGCAATGCAGAAAACATGGACAAAATTGAGGAATCCAGCTATAAAAATGAAACTGATCTCATGGAATTTAACAGGTTTCTGGTTAATTTGATCAAAGGCCTTCAAAATGACCGTGAATGCCAGTTATCCACTTTGGATACGTCTGATTAAGTAAATTAGCTAGCTACCTATGCTTGTTTTTAGAATAATATTTTCTATTGATATATATTTGATCTTAAATAATGACAATAGCCTTGTTGGCGATGAAGAGCACATGAAATAAAACATAGGTCTAAATAGTGAAGTGGTTTTCAAAGATCTATGTACTATCTCCTTTGAAAATACTAAGGGTGCTCTTGTACTGAGGGATGTTACAATGTTTCATGTTTGCCTCCAATTGCTTTCCTAAGGTTATCTTATATTGTTCTGTTGTCTTAGAGAATACTTGCAGAAGTAAAAATAATATTATTAATATATCTTTTACCTTGTATTTATACACATCTGGCATTCAGGAAATTAAAAAATAACAGAAAGTAATCAGGCTATGTTACGTTAAATACTGTGATTCTTGGATTAGGTTACTGTGAACAGGTATTTGTACCAGAATGCATTTCTAAAGTAACTCTCCTAATTCTGTCACATATGAATATACAGTTGAGCTGGATTAGGAGGAGGATCTATCATGCATAAGAACAATGAAAAGGTTCCTTAAAAATACATCCTCATAGACTACATACTCCAGGAGAATCTCTTCTATAGATTTTTATGACATTTGTTTGGATTCTGGTAATAAGAGGTACAGTGTAAAAGGTCAAGGTGATTTATTGCTGTAGCCATGCTTTCCCTATAATTACAAGGGAATGCAAAGCAGACATTCAGGCAGACAGCCTACAAATATGGCAAAGACAGCAGTGCACCCACCTCCTCATCCACCCCCACCCACAGCTCACAAAAACATTCCCACATGAGCAACACTCTGAATTCCTTCAGGAAACAGCTGGCTTAGGCACCTGGAGGGATGGAGATCAAAGTTAAGACAAGCATGGGGCAACAATGGATCCTAGAACTCTGTATTACTTACTTCAGAATATACAAATATATGCATATACTAGGGCTGCTTGAATAATCAGAATTATTTTGGTAAATATTGAGATCACAGTTATTTAACATGATTACTCATTGACTTTGGAAATGCTGTGCATTTACCAAACTTTAAAAAACCATTTTAAAAAGTGGATTTCCTTGAAATCTAAATGAAATTCATTAAAATAACAAAAAATAAATAAATAACAAATAAAAATGTGCTGGAAAGGGCTGCTCTGGATTTATAACGCAAGACGATATTCATTGCAAAGCAATCTTGCAAAAAGAAATGTGTCACAATAATTGTTTTATATCTATTTTCTTTTGATAATCATTGGAAGCAATTGAAATTTAAATTTGATCAATTGTCCAGTCCTGTTTTATACATCCACATTTAGAGTGACACATAAAGAGGAGACAACTAGGGGTTAAATTGTGATGAAGACTATGACTGTTCTAGTTTATGATGCTTATGACTTAAAAGAATCCATGAGAAAATCCATTATAGAGGCGTTTCATTATGATTAGGTGTGTTCCATTTTGTATATTAAATATAATGCATGTTACAAAACAACTTGTTTAGTAGTGATATAGTATAAGCATTAAAACATTTCACAAGTGGCCATCTCAGCATTTTGGAATGATCTAATCGCACCAGTAACCTGTGATTTTGTTTAGACCTACTAGGTTAGCAAATGCGGTGTATTCCGTATGATTTATGAATGAGTCATGTAGCAGAGGGAGTAAAACTCATGAGTAATGACTTTTATGTAGTGAACTCCAAAATACTGATATTTGAAAAGGAGAACGTATTTCAAGCAAGGTTTTGAGAAACTGGACTTAGTATGAAAAGGCTGAAAGTTTGTTACCCCAATTTTTAAAAAATAAACAAATCTTTAGTAACGTTATGGAAAGGAGCAAAGATAATAAAAAAATGATCATTCTTGCTAAAAGATATTCATAAACACATATTCAATAAACAATAATAAGCACAAACTGTTAAATGGTCTAAGTAATTTAACAAATTATCGACATATATCAAGTTCATTTATGAAAAGGTACTCATATATATAATTTACATCATTCTAAGTATAATGCATTTTTTTCAGCAAAGTAAGTTTGAAGCAAAACTTTTAAAACATGCTGTATATTTCACCAGTTTACCTAAAAATATCTGTGCGTGTCTGTGTAGTACCTTCTTTAACATTGTACAAAACTGTACGTATAAATTAAGACACGTTTAAGACTTTACCTTCAGTATCACCAGGGCCTGCTGTGTTCCAGAGGAAGATAAGCAAGGTAGAGAAAACAATATTGGAATAGAGCAGAGGAGTAAAATAGTACCTCGCGAGTCGGCAAAACGGAGCATTAACAGAGATCCTAAAAAGAAAGTGTCGCTTCCATAAAGGCTTCCAAGGGACAGAGGTGGAGTTCAGCAGCAGGAACCGTTTCTTGCTGTGACTAAATTCATTACCTGTCTTCACTGTACCTTTTCTTCTGCTAAAACCCCGCCTTTCCTGCAGTCATAGTGGATTAACCCCTTTCGACATTGTAGATTCTGCACAAAAGTTTATCCAAAATAATATGGAGATAACATACCTCAAGTCAAACATTTAAACTGTTTTAATTTGGTATGTGCAAGCAATGGCCAATATGGGCTAAATGAAACTGAAAATGAGTATTCTTTGATACTAAATAATGCACTATTAAAATATACTGCAAGTACAAAGACTCAGACCAGAGTCACTAAAAAGACATGGGTAACATTTTTTTTTATTTGTGTGAATTTTAAATATTTATGAGATTTCAAAAAACTGATGGAAATTATAACTTGTGATTCATCATAGTAGATCAGGCTTCATTAAACTTCTTCTATAACAATGTAAATGCCTTGTAAAATATATAATAATATGACACATTTTTTAACACAGGGATTCCTGAAATTAATTAAAATTTCTCTGAATTTATATCTACTTGCAGCTTGCAATAAACTGGATAATAAATGAAACTTGTAAAGAGTAAAATTTAGCATCTTGTGAATTCTCATAGTATCCCACTCTCCTTTCACACACAAAACAAAAGCAGACACACTGCCTGGTCCAAAAAGAGTAACCGTTTGAATTTAAATCAGCAAGTACTTAGTATTAATATGGGCTAATGTTTGGATCATTATTACAGCTCAGCAACATTATGCAGCAGTGAAATGAAGTCGACTAAATGGCCAGATTATTTCATCAATGGATTTTTTTCTTCCCTCATGGCATAAGCATATTCCAGGACGATAGTGCAAAGATTTACTGAGCTTGAATTGTCAAAGAGTGGTTCAGGGAGTAGGAGGAATCATTTTCACAATGAATTGGCCACCACAGTCTTGAGCTTAACCCCACTGAAAGTCTTGGGATGTGCTGAAGGAGGCTTTATGGACGGTTCAACTCACCTACCATCAATACAAGATCTTGATGAGAAATTAATGAAAAACTGGATGAGAAAAAATGTTGAGCATGTGGAAACAATGCATTGATGAATGCACACTATAATCACTATATTTTGCCAGGCAGTGTATTATTATTATCCCATAACATTATTTATACCCAAATAATTATATAAGAATAAACAGAAAAACTTTCTGGTAAAAAATTCTAGCAATTACATTTGCCTGTTTCTGCAACCATGGGACGATGGTTATTATAAGCCAAAAAGAAACAACTACTTTGAATATTTTTGTACTTATAGCTTTATTTTAGGAGATAAAATGTATGCTTTGACAAAAATAAACCACTTTTGGTCAAAATAAATGGGCCTCGCTTAGTTACCCAACAGGTATTCTTTTTTGGAAAAATAAAAGAAACAACTTTAGCTCCATTATGATCTCATGGGACCGCTGTTATATATGTAAAGGTAAAAAACATAATGCATACTATAGATTAAATAAGTCAAAAGGCCTGGGATCTGCAGACCATGACTACATTATCTGGATTCTGGAGACAAGGTATTTGGAAGGGGTTAAGTGCAACAGTGTCATCTCTGGATATGGTCACAATAGCAATGTCTGGGGACAGGTGGTGGTCTATAATCTCAGAGCTGGATGGCAGAGGGAGAAGGGAGAGAGCAAAACAATGATTAGGTGTTTTATTGCATGTTTATTGTATGAACAACTGAAGTACAGTTTGATGAGGAAAATGCAGACTAACTCATAGGACAATAAAGAAGATGCAAAACAGAAGGTAAATGCATCCAAGAGAGAAAATCTTAAAGACTTATTGCAAAGTCATGGCTCTGTTCACCTGTCTGTCACGCGTGCAGCACCCACCCATGAAGGAATACTGAACATAGGCAGAACTTAAGCAGAATCCTTCAATAAGAAGTTTAGATTAACAAGTGTTGCTCATTCTAATTAACCTGTAATTTAATCTTAATTGGAAAAAAACAACATAATCAGTATCTTATAGAAGTACAACTAAAGAAATAGTAGCAGAGAAAAAATATCAACAAAGTACAACTTCATATATAACTTTAAAGTGAGGAGCAGTATTGAGTTCGTTAGAGCCATAGAGTGGCACATTAACATGGTCAGACTACTATTTTCTACGATGGTGTAATTTTTGACTGGGGGGGGGGGGGCAAAGTTGTTGACGGGGTGTTAAAATTATATTGAAGAAAGTTAGCTGAGGCCCCCTTTTTTTTGCGGATGCTCAGGTAGGCCCATGCATTAACGCATCCCTGATTCCACAGGAATTCAGTGTAAGTGGGTAAGTACAGGGCTGATATCATCATTAATTTTCATTCTAGGAAGATCACCAGCCACTATTTTCTACAAGGAAAGAATTTTAAAATTATGCTTTTACAGGCTGGAGTAGTGGCTCTCAGGCTAGTGGTCTGTGCCAGTAGTTGGAAAGTTGCTGGTTTGAATCCTGTGAATTCCTGGAGTGATTCTACTTTTTGGGCCCTTGAGCAAGGTCCTTAACCTGCAATTGCTTTGTCATGGGTATGAAGTTAATCTACTTCCAGTCCTGCAAGCAGGTCCTCTAGCTGACTGGGGGAAAAACTTGGGGGTGGGTGGCAGGATTGGCACACCAGCCACCAGAAAATACAAAAACTAACACTGCTCCATCTGGACTAGTGTGGTGATAAGGTATCAGTATTCAGTCCCCTTCACTTACAGTGGATATAAAAAGTGTACACACCCCTGTTAAAATGCCTAGTTTTTGCTATTTAAAACAATGAGACCACAATAAATCATTTAAAAACTTTTCCCACCTTTAATGTGACCTATAATCTGTACAATTCAATAGAAACACAAATTTGTTAGGGGGGAAAATATATACAGTACTGTGCAAAAGTCTTAGGCACTGAGAAAAGAAATGTTTAACGCTGTTTATCTGGGTAGTAAGTGTACATTTTCTTACAAAAAAATACAATTTAACATATGAAAATTACGAGTAACACAATAAAAACTATTAAAAATGTCTTCTGTTCTCTTAGTTACTGATACCTACTTGGATGCTAGATGAACATCATCACTTCAGTTCCCAAACTTCTCCTCAGTGGCACCCGAACCATTCTATGTATTTATTAAATTTCACCACCAGCTCGCTTAATTAATTAACTTAATTAGTGAGCGAAATTGAAGATATTGAGATATTGAATAGATATCTGAGGTGGGCTAGTGGTCAGGTCACAAAACACACGGGTGTGTTGTACGGTTGCTGGACATAACAGGGTTATTTTAGCGGAGGTTTCGAAATGGCTAAGCTGACACACTTTGCCAGGTGTAACAGCATAGTTTTACACCAACATGACAGTTATTTAAACATATTTTTTTTTTTGTCTGCCTAAGACTTTTGCACAGTACTGTATATATAAAAAAACATACAATAAACTGGTTGCATAAATGTACACACCTGTAAATTTCTGATTTAATTACAGCATTCAGTCTTTTTGGATAGCAGAATCAACATGCCACATCTTGACTTGGCAATATTTGCCCTCTTCCATGTAAAACCGCTTCAAATCTGTCAGCATCTCTTGCACACAGCCTTCTTCAGGTCACCCCACAGGTTTTTGATTGGCTTTGGGTCTGGGCTCTGGCTGGGCCATTCCAAAACTTTAATTTTCTTCTTGTGAAGCCATTCTTTTGTTGATTTGTATGTATGCCTGACGCCATTGGTATGCTGAAAGGTGAAATTTGTTTTATGTTGTCAAATATTGTATATTGCAATCTTATGCTAAAATTGTACATTTTTTTTCTTCGTTATCAATGTGCACTGAATACAATATAATGACCATGCGAAAAAAGAATTAATTCTTTTTTAAATTTTATTAAAAATACAAAATATAAACATGATATTGACATAAATATTCAGACCCTTTACTATGACACGTGAAATTTAGCTGAGATGCTTCCCATTTCTATATCATTTTTGATATGTTTCTACACCTTGTTTGTTGTCTACCCACGGTTAATTCAATTGATTGGTTATGATTTAGAAAGGTGCACAACCAAACCATGATGGAAAAGGAATTGCCAGTAGAGTTCAGAGCTCTGGGAAAGGCTACAATTGTATTTATTTATTTTATTTTTTTTGCAGCTATGATGCTTCCCAAGAGCACAGTGACAGTAATTCTTAAATGGAAGAAGATGTTCCAAGACCCTTCTTAGAGCTGGCCTCCTAGCCAAAGGACCTTGGTAAGAGAGGTGACCAAGAACCTGATGATCACTCTGGCTGAGCTCCAGAAATCAAATGTGGAGATGGGATAAACTTCCGTTGCTGCAGCACTACCCCAATCTGGGCCCATCAAAAGTCTTTTTTTTTTGCATATGGCCAGGACTGAGAGGTGGAGAAGAAATTTCTACCCCCAGGCCGCTAGGATCATTAACACCGCCAATCATAATAAGCTATTACTGCGACCTTCACTTTAAATAGTTTCTCCAATTTTGTATCTTTATTTTTACAGTGGTGCCTGCGATTCATGAACACAATCCATTCCAGGAAATTGGTCGTGAACCAATTTGTACGCAAACCAAGGCAATTTTTCCCATAAGAAAGCATTGAAATCCGATTAATTCATTCACAAGCCTAAAAATAAATATTTTTGTTAATTAATTTTCAGATTTTTATAGAAAAAAACTTTAAAGAAAAACACAATATAGTGTGGCAACGGGCGGACCGAAGTATCGCGGCAGCAGAGAGAGACATGGAGACTTGCTTGCCGGGGAAATCACGCTTTTTATTAACAGTCCTTAACCCTTGCATTGTTGTTGTTTATGTTAATGGTTGTATTTCCCTATTATCATGCGCGTGTTTGTCCGTGTCTTGTGTGTACCCGGTCAAAACCTCACATGTATTTATTGTGTGTAAATCTTCCACTGCGTGTGCATCTTGCAGTTTGGAGTCTGACAACCTTCTGTTTCCTGTCTGTGTATTTGGGTTCGGTGCTCGTTGGGTGCCTCTTGTGGTCCTTATATTTACAATTACACACGGGACATGCTGGGACACGTGCCCCGCCAGTGCTACACTAGTATAAAAAAAGGAATCTGTTCGTCGACCAAATTTTGTACGTGAACTAATGCATTTTTTTCCCACTAAATCTTTGGTCGCGAACCAAATTGTTCATAGACCACAGCGTTTGTGAACCGCAGACACCACTGTATATACATTTTATATATTTCTATGTTATAGCACTTATTTTGTTAACTTAGGTTATTTAATTAGGTTTTCCTTCTATGTTGTTTATCTCACAGTCTGGAGTAGCAGCAATTTAATTTCGCTCCTAGTGTTCCACATTCATGCATTCTGAATACACTGTGTTAAATATAAGCAGATGCTAATTATAACTCCTCCCAAGGTGACACGTGCCACCTCCAGCCGTAACACATTGGGAAAGCATCCCATCTATGCTCTTTTCCGGCAGTTAAAATCTGAGGGCGTGTGTGTGCGTGCATGTGTGCGTATCTGTATGCGTGTGTGTGTGTGTGTGCGTGTGTCTGTATGTCTATGTGTGTGTGCGTGTGTATAAGCCATCGATGAATCATTTCTGAGTATATATGACTGACTGTAAGAAACCTATCTAAGTTCAGAAGAACCTACATCATCATCCATAATATCAGTGACCCAAGCTCCTAGGCTAATTCTAGATGTTACAGGCACAGAAAGCTCTGTCATCTGCAGGAGTAGTATTTAACATCATGCTTTTAATACAACTTTCTGTGCGGTTATTGAGTAACTTTACTGAATATTATGAATTGGTAACTCTTTGGGAGATAGGACATGAAAAAACAACATACCTAATTGGGTTTCTTATATCTCTACTTATACATTTTAATGTCTTCTGTCACAGAGAAAATGTAATATTGCTTATACAACTGTAAATTTATAGCAAATGTTTGTTTATTGCAGAACAGATGTGAAAAAGTAACATGTATTTTATTTCCAAATGTCAAAAATATAGAAATAAAAAAATAAAACTGTACATTTATTAAGAAATCTCTTTATTGCATTAGTGCATTTATTAAAATTTTATTAAACTGTAAAATTTAATTTATTCATCCATGTGTTACACCACAGAACACTCCAGGAGGCACAAAGCACTGAAACTGCAAGCTTTACTGAGCGGAGGGCAAACAGAAACGGAGGGTCAAGGAAGCCAGGCAGGTCAGTCCAGCAAAGAAGGATGTGGGGAGTTGAACCAGAAGCGAGACAGGTAGACTGGGTCAGGGCTGCATGGAGGACAAAGAAGAATTGGTCAGTACGCCGCATGAAATCAACAATACCTTGGACTGGAGTGGAGTGGAGTGGACTGGAGTGGACTGGATTGGACTGGAGTGGAGTGGACTGGAGTGGACTGGAGTGGAGTGGAGTGGAGTGGAGTGGATTGGAGTGGAGTGGAGTGGACTGGAGTGAACTGGACTGGAGTGGACTGGAGTGGACTGGAGTGGACTGGAGTGGAGTGGAGTGGACTGGAGTGGACTGGAGTGGAGTGGACTGGAGTGGACTGGAGTGGAGTGGAGTGGACTGGAGTGGAGTGGATTGGAGTGGAGTGGAGTGGACTGGAGTGAACTGGAGTGGAGTGGACTGGAGTGGACTGGAGTGGAGTGGAGTGGACTGGAGTGGAGTGGATTGGAGTGGAGTGGAGTGGACTGGAGTGGACTGGAGTGGAGTGGAGTGGAGTGGAGTGGAGTGGACTGGAGTGGAGTGGAGTGGAGTGGAGTGGACTGGAGTGGAGTGGATTGGACTGGAGTGAAGTGGAGTGGAGTGGACTGGAGTGAACTGGAGTGGAGTGGATTGGACTGGAGTGGAGTGGACTGGACTGGACTGGAGTGGAGTGGAGTGGAGTGGAGTGGACTGGAGTGAACTGGAGTGGAGTGGATTGGACTGGAGTGGAGTGGAGTGGATTGGACTGGAGTGGAGTGGATTGGACTGGAGTGGAGTGGACTGGAGTGGACTGGAGTGGAGTGGACTGGAGTGGATTGGACTGGAGTGGAGTGGAGTGGACTGGAGTGGACTGGAGTGGAGTGGAGTGCAGCAGGTCTTTAAGCCGTCATCCCCAGTTGCAGTCGATCTCCACTAATCGTGTTTCTTTTATTTAATTGTCAAAGCGTGTACAAACACATATATAAGTGTATAATTTCTCAGATAAAACATATTTTTAAAGCATTACAATAATATATATGAAATTGTAAAAATGCTCCAGAAAATAATGTGACACATTAATTAACCATTTAATATACAAACTGTTTAAAGAATAGTAGGGAAAACCTAGAGTGACTGATGACAAAATGAGAGTGGTTATGACAGCTTTTATTTCAAACTATTAGCCGCATCAAAATTCATATGAATAGATAACAGTGTTTAGATGGCCAGTAGTCTCTAAAGATGCTTGATTAAAAACAACCGATCATTACTTAACTGGCAATCCGGTGCTGGGTAAATACTGGACAGTACGCATGCTGGGTTATTTGTATCCAGCCTCTTGGGAATTTAACCATGATGCTGGGTTGGATCTGGGTTGTTTGTGTTTCCTGCTGTTATTAAATGCATATTATCAATTATATTTCTATATAATTAAAATGTATATTTTAAATGGAAAAGTAAAAAATAATTCATTATTAAATATTATCACTTGCCATATACTAAATGTTGTTGTAAATATTTATTGCTGTTGACAGAAATAAGTTTCAGAACATGAATATACAGCATACCAGCAAACTTGGTCGACTCTGGTGTCACCCTGTCAGGGATTATTCCATGATAATAAATTATATATATTATAAATAATAATAACAATGTTTTATTATAAATAATATTATACAATGCCTTTTAATTGTTGCATGGATGTACGATGAAATTAGGTGTGTCCCCTGAAACAGATTCTACATAACACTAGCATTGCGCTGTATAGTAAGCTACACACACAAAGTAAAATCACAAGCAATGCGGGGTAATAAATTTTGAGTGATTCTGTATGAATACGTTTATATAAGGTGGGAGTGCATAAATAGCATTGAAGTGGTTCTATTTACAGTAATTACACTTAATGCTTTGATGAAAGTAATAGATCTTCCTGGTTATATGTCATTTTCGCTGAAGTTATAGAAGTAGAAATAGAATAGAAAGTCTTTTATTGTCATTATACCGGAGCACGGATGCTACTTGTATAACGAAATTGCAGTGGTCACTTCTGAAGTGCAGGCAAGTTGCCATTACGCTGCTCAACAGATACGCTAACAAAACAAACAAAACACAACGGCAGACCAAAGGCACTGCATCTGTGTGTGTTGCCATTTTAATATACAGTAACACAGTGAATTAAAAAGTCTCTTTCTTACATCAATGCCACATCAACTGTTCAAGGTATATTTTATCTTCAGTGGTTCCAAGGAGGGTTTTTTTTGTTTTGTTTTATGTGGTGTACAAGAACAGGGGTTCCCATGACAACAGGGGTACAGTTACCCAAGTCCTGGGTCAAAAACATTAAAAACATAACTCCACTGCTGGGTCAGGACTGGGTACTTAGACTGAAAATTACCCAACTCAACTCAGCGTTTGAGTAGAAAAACAAATGTCTCATTTTGTTGGGTGTAGCTTGATAATTACTGCCGTGCTTTGTTAATGGTATAAATATTTTAGCAACTGTATTTAAATATTTATACCATTATCAAAGCGCGGCAGTATGATTAGAGGGGAACTTAAACTCAATTTTATTTTTTACTTAGTTATTTCAATAATATATTAAAATATTTATTTACCTTGTATTATCTTGCAGTGGTGTTTCAACTTGTTGACTATTCTATTACTGTTTTGGAGCAACTGCAACCATATACTGTAATTTTCTTAGGGATTAATAAAGTATTTTGATTGATTGATTTATTGATTAATTGATTGATTGATTTTGTAAACTACTTGTACACTTTGCATTAATCAGTATTAGTTCCTTCAGGAGCTCATTTCTGCTGCCTAGGAACCTTTAATAGTAGATGAGGTTATGAGCTCTTCAGCTCATGTAACGATGTTCATGAAATACCTATATGCATTACCTGTTTCTCCATGCATCGTACAATCACAGGTACAGCTGAGAATTTATAGCTCTTGCTTGTAGCTAGTATCGGTGCCATGTCAGAAGACACAGAAATGGAGAACCCATTTTCCGTGTGGTATTCATTCAGATAACAAAAGCGACATTTTTAGTATATTACCAACTCAGTTGATAGAACTATTTCCTCACACCTCTAGGTTTGAGGGTTCAAACTGCACCTCTGCAGAGTGTGTGAATTTCCATGTTCCCCCTGTATTCTGTTGGCTTCCACAGCTGTGCATGTACAGCGTTTGCATGCTTTCCCTGTGTTCTGTAGGCCTCTTCTGTTGTATGTGTGTGTGTGTGTGTGTGTGTGAGTGTGTATGTGTGGAGATTTCATGCCCTCGTTGTGTTCTGTAGGCTTTCTTAGGATTTTCTGGTTTCTTCCTACCATCTAAAGACATGCAGTGAGGCTGAACAGCATTTATAAATTCCCTGTAGTTTGTGATTGTGTGCATACTGTATCTGCCCAATGACGGACTGGCATCACATCTAGTATATTCTTATAACTTAATTTTAGTTCTTCATTACAGTTAGCTTAGCTAAAATAATCAGTTCGGCAGGAATTTTTAAATGTACTTTATGTCACAAAAATAGTTTTATTTTTTCCTGATTGAATCATTTTCTCCCAATTTGTACAAGCTATACAAACATGCAAACATTTCAAATACTTACATTTGACAAGGTTATCAATTGTTAAATCATATTAGACAAATTAGTCCTCTCTAATTTATGGAACATGATTTATGTCTTTTACACCCATGGGTCACTTGTGTGAGGCAAAAAATTCAAAGTATGGTAACTCCTGAACCAAACACCTTGACAGCAGACTGCCTCACACCCCTGCCAACAAACAAGAACATAGGAAGGCAGATTACTGTCGCTTATTTTTATGTTAGTGTTGCTTATTTAAAGAAATGTTAAACAGTGCAAAGACTAGCCCGGCTTCCTGTGAGGGTGGTTTGCTCCTTCATGTTACAACACGCTGGGAGGAACATCTTCTAACAAAGGCAACAGAGTTGAAGATGAGTGCAGGCATTTCTGCGCTGAAGCTTTATACTTCCATTTATAACTAATTTTAGCTTTGTTTTCCCAGTACTTTATGTATGTGATCAATCAATATACTTTTAGTTTTAGCTCGTTCAAGTGAGATGTTTCATCACCAGCGAGCATCTCATATATATGTTTTAAAATAAAGTTATACAGTGCTCACATAAAGTCTTGGAATGCTTGCTTAGTTCAGTAAAAATGTTTATTGGTTTCATAACAAAAGTCCATTGACACGCAATGTTTAACACCTGCACATACCTTCCGCACAAACATTTTCTTTTTAGTTAGTGTCAGTTTCTGTTGACTGACTGATTCGATTCTGTTCTTGCCATTTTGTTATTCATTGCAATTGTAGTCACTGGCTCCCAAAGCTATACTATACACAAATGTTTGGTGCTTTATGCAAAGAGCAGCTGTTTTAGCACTATAATTTGGGTTTCAATTTATTACTACTTGAAATTAATGTTTTACTTAAAAATGCTGTTTCTTTAAATTATGTGATATGTGTGTGTGTGTGCGTGTGTGTATAAACAAATGAATAAAGTACTGATTTCTGTTACAGAGCCAATAAATTTACAATATTTTTTACCGACCTTAGCAAGTGTCCTGAGATTTTCTGTGAGCACTGCATATCTCATTGTTCGGCCTCTTGTCTTTTTAAGGTAATATAAAATTAAAATGCATTGTTTGTGTGAATTTGACAGCAATACTAGATATTCAGAATACAAACCCTATTAGGAAATGATTTAATTCAGAGAAACACTAATTATAGTGAATAAGGCGACATAAAAGGACATTTAGTGAGGGTACTTGTACGAAGCGTGCCTTTTAGATGTGAGAGAGGTGAGAGGTGGGAATGAACATTCTGACTCATAGGATTAAGCGATTGAATACGGACCACACACACTGTCTAAATGATGTTTACCTAGCTCTTAAAAAGTGGGAATATTTCCTTTTGGATAAAATGTCTAAAACACCAAAAACAAACTGAAATTACATTTAATTACAGTACATTTACATAAATTACAGAGGAAGCTAACAAATTCTTAAAATGCGTTTAATCAGTTTCGGCAGCAGGTTTGACATTTTAGATATTTTTCACAAATGCTTTCTGAAAAATGATCGAAAGCTGAAAATGTTTGTGTTCTTTGCCTATGTGCTTCTATGGAGGCAGAAAAAAAATAATGTCAATGAACAATGAAAACTGGAACAGTAAAGGGTTTTGGTATTACACACATAAACATAACATCAAGTGCCATCAACTATCCAATAAGCCACGTAACATGATTCTGATATTTCCCACAATTCACTTGTAGTGTTCATAGTGATTAATATTGTTGAAATCTTCATATTGTGAAACACCGTGACCTTGTGAGAGATGGATGGATTATGTAAAGGTGCTTAAATATGAATGAAAATTATGTTTCTTTTAATGATGCTGGAACAAATGTGCAACAATGTTAAAACAAGGATGCATGAACTAAATAACATAAATAACCCAGTTAAAACTAAACTGAAGCATATGTAACAAGTGCTCTCCTTTACCTTCCCTTAACCATGTTTCATACATCCTTTCTGTTTACTTTAATGAAAGGTGGGTGGCCTACTTCAATAAAGAGAGATTAAGACAACTAACCTCTCAAACTACTTACCTTTACGGGATCTAATTGCACTCATTGATTTCACACACAAGTGTCAAAGCCTGCAGTCAAAAACATATTTTGCCTCAGCAAATGGTCACACAAGAATATATATATTTTTTGTCATTTTCGTTATCTGAAATAGCAAAATGTTATATCAGATCGTACTACTACTCATGGAAGATGGAAGATGGTCTACATTCAGAAACACTAAAAACTCTCCTTTTAGTTTTCATCATGAAAGAATGTTTTGTGTCATGCTTTTATGTATGGGAGGTATTTTTTTTTTTTTTGCAAAAAATAACATGGAAATGCAAATTATAAAATGAAAATACAGTCTCCACGTTGCCATTTAGTTTTCAATGTCCTATTTTTATGTTTGACATCTGTCATAAATGTATATCTAAATGTTAATATTTAATTTGTCTTGTTTTGTGAAATTCAAATAATTACTTCAAAAAACAAGCTAAACTTGATGCATAACCAAAAAAAAATAATTATTAAATTGCAGTTTCCTGAAGAGAAGTTTATATTACATACATCCGGGAATTATACTATATTATTTAGCTTTTAATTATGCAATATATAATTACTGTGTCACGATTCTTTTGTGCTAATGCACATCCTGCGCCGTGTCTGTATTGTCTTTGGTGTTTTCTGTTTACAGGGTAATTCGGTATTAAGATCTATCCAGCCATTTTCTGTAACGGCTTAGCTTCTTCATAGTCGCGGAGGGTCCGGAGTCTGTATCTACACGTATTGTTAATTTATCTCATGAAATGTGTTCTTTCAATATATGACTAATACATTCAAATGTATTTTATTAATAAATAACAATTTAATAAAATCGTAGTATGTCTTTTTTTATGTCTTTTTTTTAAAAAAAGACTATTATACCATCCAGACCTTAAGTAAGAAAAGTAAAGAAAAAAACAAACTAATGTGCTGTGGTTTTGAGATACACGTAAAACGTTTCACATTTGCAGCGCATGGCCCCGATAAAGAAGACCCGACTCTGCAAGAAATAATTATTTCTCAAAAAGCCGTGCATAATACAATTTTGAACGCATAGCTGCGAAGCCGAAAAATCGCTCGACGTAAAGCGGAGAGACTTAAAAAAACGTATAATGCACGGCTTGGAGTGCATTGACCTGTTTATACCACAATTACCATACATCAACGCGTTTGTACTTGAAGATGGTAATGCAGCATACCACAATATTTCCTTCTGGTGAGACTGTATTTTAGGGGATTTCAAAATACTGGAATAGCATTGCTTTTTAAAATACAGTTGAAATAATTTGATATTGCCTACTATGATTAAAATTGTGACACAGTGTTTAGTACTGTTACCTCACACCACTGAGACCAGGGTTCAAATCTCTGCCATGGCCCCTGCATGTGTGGAGTTTGCATGTTTTCCCCCGTCATGGTGGGGTTTTCTGTGAGTACTCCAGTTTCCCCCACAGTCCAAAAACATGCTGTCACGGGACGTTGTAAGCCGGTAAGGCGAACCGGCAGGCGAGCCAACAGGAAGCAGGCCGACAGGCGAAAGCAGGGCAAACGGGGATTTATTTAGGCAGACGGGAACAGGAAACATCTCACACGAACTAACATCGACTGACATTAATGACAGACAAAGCAAACTGGGGAGACCAGGACTTAAATACACAGAACAAGGCAGCAGGAAACAAGACACGACTGGGCAGGATCAGGAAATCACACGTGGGTAATTAGGGGGCGTGGCACACACGAGGAGCGGACGAGCCGGGCATGACAGAACCCCCCCCCAAAGGCGCGCTACTCCGGGCGCGCCAAGGAAGGGGGCGACGGACGGGACGAGGCAGGACAGGACCTGGAAAACAAGAACAGAATTAACGCAGGACAGGGAACAGGACCGAAGCACAAAACACAGCGAGGGACAAGACAAAGGACAAAACCTGACAGAGGGTCGGGAAAGCGGACAGGCAAACCAGGAAGGGAGACACAGAAGGAACGGGCGGAACAAAGGGGCCAGGAGTGCAAGGCGGGTACACCGGGGCACAAGGAACAGAGACGGGAGGAACAAAGGAACGAGGAACGGAGAAAGGAGGAAAGACAGGAGGAGGAGCAAACAAAGGAGGGACCAGGGCAGGAGAGAAGGGAGAGAAGGCGGGGGAACAAAGGGGAGCCCGTGGGAGCCCCAGCGGGCGACGGGCGGCAGCCGGAGGGGCCGCAGGCGGCCGGGAGGCCGGAGCCGGAGGGGACCGAGAAGGGGCAGAGGAGACAGGGCGAGGGACCCGCGGAGGGGCCAGGGAGGGAGCAGGAGGGAGCACCAGGGAAGGGGACGAGGGAGCTGGAAGGGGCCAGGGCGAAGGCACGGAGGAGGGGGGAGCCGCAGCAGGCGGCGACGTCCGGGGGAGGGCCGGAGGTAGGGGCCCCGCAGGCGACCGAGGAGCCGCCGTCGGGGAGCCCCCAGGCGACCGACCAGGACCCGGAGAGGGGAGCGAGGCAGGGCGACGAGGCACCGGAGAGGGACCCGCAGGCGACAGCCGACCCGGAGGGCCAGGACCCGCAGGCGCCAACCGAGCCCCAGCGCAGGCGAGGCAGGGCGAGCCAGGGGGCAGGGCGGGCGGGACCCCAGCCCTGCGTCTGTGTCCCCTCCCTTTACGGGACACAGACATGACCCCAGGTCGGGGTCGTTCTCGCCGGGGCGAGGGACTAGGGGTTACGAGTTCTGTCCCCGAGGGGTCCCATTCCAGCTCCTCCACCTCCGAAGAGGGAGGAGCCAAGATGGAGTTGTCCAGGACCACCTCGGGGACTAGGACAGGGACTGGAGCTGCTGCAGGCGGAGGGGGCGCCTCTGGAGCTGCTGCAGGCGGAGGGGGCGCCTCTGGAGCTGCTGCAGGCGGAGGGGGCGCCTCTGGAGCTGCTGCAGGCGGAGGGGGCGCCTCTGGAGCTGCTGCAGGCGGAGGGGGCGCCTCTGGAGCTGCTGCAGGCGGAGGGGGCGCCTCTGGAGCTGCTGCATGCCGCCGGGGCGCCGGGACAGGAACACGGTCAGGCTGCGGGGGGGGCGCCTGCCCGGGAACTGGAGCGCGGTCAGGAACTGGAGCGCGGTCAGGAACTGGAGCGCGGTCAGGAACTGGAGCGCGGTCAGGAACTGGAGCGCGGTCAGGAACTGGAGGTGGCTGCAGTGGGGGCGCCGGCCCGGGAGCTGCAGCAGGCGGCTGCAGAGGGGGCGCCTGCCCTGGAGCTGCAGGTGGCTGCAGTGGGGGCACCTGCCCTGGAGCTGCAGCAGGTGGCTGCAGTGGGGGCGCCTGCCCGGGAGCTGCAGCAGGCGGCTGCAGAGGGGGTGCCTCTGCAGGAACTGGAACACGGTCAGGAACTGGAGCGCGGTCAGGAACTGGAGCGCGGTCAGGAACTGGAGCGCGGTCAAGAACTGGAGCGCGGTCAAGAACTGGAGGTGGCTGCAGTGGGGGCGCCGGCCCGGGAGCTGCAGCAGGCGGCTGCAGAGGGGGCGCCTGCCCTGGAGCTGCAGGTGGCTGCAGTGGGGGCACCTGCCCTGGAGCTGCAGCAGGTGGCTGCAGTGGGGGCGCCTGCCCGGGAGCTGCAGCAGGCAGCGAAGGCGGCTGCGCAGGCGGCTGCACGGGAGCAGGGTCCGCCGGCAATGGCGGCTGCACGGGCGGCTGTACTGGAGAGGGGTCCGCGGGCAGCGACGGCCGTTCTGGAGCGGGATCCACCGCTCTCCGGAGCAGGAGCAGCCCTCGGAGATCCGCTGCGAACTGCTCCAGGACTTCCGGGGGGGAAGCAGGAGTGAACGCAGCGAACCCCTCCTCTAGCTGCACCACGAGCTGGTCCGCTTCGGGCGACATCTGCCCGGCCAGTTCATCCCTCACCCTCCAGTATAACCCCTGGAGGGTGAAGAACTGGGTAATGTGAGTCGGGGTTGGAGCGATTACCTCCGGCCGGAGTGTCTCTGCCGTAAGCGGTGGTACGAGCTGAGCCGGCACAGATGAGACGGGCTTGGTCCCTTTAAGGATCCGGGGAACCCGTGGTATAGCGTCCCTAACCGAGCTGGCCCATCTGTTGGCCAGTTTAGCGGCGGCGATGATCCCAGAACTGCCCGGAGAGTCCTCCAGATCATCGGCAGGGAGACAAGCGGGGACAAGGGCGCACGCCCCCAGGACGATCGCCGAAGCGATCGCCGGCTTGCTCTTCCTTTTCTTCCGCCGGTTCCTGATGACGGCGGGAGGCTGCGCGCTGCCAGCAAAGGCGGACGGCGGGAGAATAGTCCCCGGCTCGCGCGGCTTGACGTACCGCTCCTTCCGGAGCTCGTCCAGCCGCTGAAAGTTCTCGCACACCTCCTCCGCGAGGTGTGCGTCCTCCTCCAGGGACATCCGGTCTAGGATATCCCAGCTCCGGTCGACGAGGTCCCATGCCGGGGGATCTTCCCGGATACCGGGCTGGGCAATCCAAAATAGCAGCTGTTCTACGTAGCTGCAGTAGTCCTCTTCAGCTACGGAAGCTGCCCTTTCTTTAGGGTCTGTCATTCTGTCACGGGACGTTGTAAGCCGGTAAGGCGAACCGGCAGGCGAGCCAACAGGAAGCAGGCCGACAGGCGAAAGCAGGGCAAACGGGGATTTATTTAGGCAGACGGGAACAGGAAACATCTCACACGAACTAACATCGACTGACATTAATGACAGACAAAGCAAACTGGGGAGACCAGGACTTAAATACACAGAACAAGGCAGCAGGAAACAAGACACGACTGGGCAGGATCAGGAAATCACACGTGGGTAATTAGGGGGCGTGGCACACACGAGGAGCGGACGAGCCGGGCATGACACATGCTGAGATGAATCAAAGTTACTTAAATTGCCCGTAAGTGTGTGTGTGCCCTGCAATGGGTTGGTTTCTTATCTTGAGTCATTCCTGGCCATGTAGACCTCAATGATGCTAAATAGGACACATGGGGTAAAAATATACAAATTGTTCATACGGTGTTGAATGGATTTAAAACATTTTATCTATTTTAGTGTTATTCAGTCTTAAGTGCAACAACAGTGACATTTTTGGATACCTATTTGGGGAAAATGGTTTAAAAAATTATTAAATCAAACAAATGCCATTTTAATATGCCTAAAAAGTTATGGTAATTTCAATTACTCTACACCACATATGTCAAAGTCAAAGCCCGCAGCACAATTCTTTATGGCTTACAATATAAATTTGATATTTAAAAATTAAAAAATCAGACTGATTTATAATAATATTGTTACTATACCTCTATAGCCATAGTTTTTTTTTTTGCCTGGTTTACCCACCACAAGCACCTTAAATGTCACGGGGAGGTTAACTTCATCAGGCTGCTTCAGTTTTGCTGCGCATTCAATCGTACACACACTCGAATGATGTTGTGTCAACATGCATGGCCCTCCATATGGCCTCCCTAAATATGTATGCTACTTGGGATTGAAATAAATGTATTATTATTGTTATTTTATTATTATTATTTTAATTGACAGTGTTTTTTTTAATTTTTTTTACATTATTTAGAGATCCTCCTCTTTCCCGCATCTTGGACAGTCAGATCTCACTTCTTAAGGGACACAAAAACTGAAAACTTGGCCTCTACAACTGCAGGACTGCTTCCAATGTACTGGGACCTGTTCTCGGATCAGGATGTGGATCTATACACCTCAACTGTTCTCTGTTACATCAAGACCTGCACTGAAAATGTCACCATTTGCAAATGTATTCATGTTTCCCCAAACAGATAACCATGGATGACAAAAGAAATCCGGAATCTACTGAAGAAACTAAACACAGCATCCTGATCCAGGGACAAGGAGCAGTACTGCATTGCCAGAAGAAACCTGAAGAGAGGTATCAAAAGAGCCAAGGCTGTGGATTGGAAAAGGATCAAGGATCACTTCACCAACGGGGACCCGACATGAGTGTTACAGGGAATCCAACACTAATATACCTACCTGTCTGAAATCAGTCATACCAGTGCTCAACAGTCTATACAACTACTTCAGACACTCACACCCATCATAAAATAGTGCTTTGAAAGACTGATTCTGAAGCACATCGGATCCAACACTCCCTCCCACCCTGGATCAGCATCAGTATGCCTACAGGTGGAACCATACCACACAGGATGTTATCACCGGAGCTCTCCACACAGCACTAACCTTGAACAGCGAGGGACGTACGTGGGAATGCTGTTTGTGGACTACAGCACAGTACTAACACTATAGTCCCCAGTAGGTTAGTTATCAAACCCCTTTAGCTGGGCCTCAGTAATCTTCTGTCTATATGGATTAAGGACTTTCTAACCAACAGGCCCCAGGGAGTTAGACTCGGCCGCCACCTTTCTCCAAGTCTCTTGCGTGTCACAAGGCTGTGTGCTGAGTCCCCTTCTATACTCCTGATACACATAAGTCTGTGTCGCCACACATTACACAAATACAACATTCAAATCCACCAATGACACAACAGCGGTGGGGCTGATATCAGGTGGGGACGAGACAGCATACAGAGATGAATTCTACAAGCTGGTAGAGTGAAGCACAGTAAACAGCCTATCACTGTATACCGAATAAATCATTATAGACTTCAGGAGACAGTGAGAACCATTTTCCTCTTAACATCAGAGGAGAGGAAGTAGAAAGGGCTTCCAGCTACAAGTTCCTGGGAAGCCACATCACTGACGAAGTCACAAGGACAACCACCTCCACTGCCTTGCCAGCTGCACTGCAGCAGACAGGTGAGCAATACAGTGAGTCATCAACACAGCCCAAAAGATCACAGGACTTCCTCTTCCCTCACTGCAGGACATCTTCAGGACATGCTGCCTCTGCAGAGTCGGCAACATCCTGAGAGACACAACTCACCCCTGCCATCACCGCTTCTCCCTGCTACCAAGGGGATAGTGCTACAAGACCCTAAAGACCCGGGCTAACAGGCGCAAAAACTGTTCTTCCCAGAGCCATCATTGAACTGAACAGTAATCGCACTAGAACTAAACAAGACATACTTGATTCAGTAATGGTGCAATATTATGAAAACTGTGAAATATGGAACAACTGTAGTTACAATACGATTATTATGCCAATTCTAACAATAGATCTTGCACATCTATTTATATTTACACAGGATTTTCATTTTTTTTCCCATGTGTTTTTATGTTGTAATGACTGGATATATGCACATTCGAGGGACTGCTCTGCAAATTTCATTGTGCAAGAAATTTTGTAATAACAATAAATTCAATATATTCTATTCTACATGAGTGGTCTAATATTTTGTGTACTGGGAACAGGTGAAACACAAATATAAGCACATTTTCTTGATGGACTCTTAACATGGGTGCGCCGGGCGGTTGAGTCACTTCAGTTGGTGGAAAGCAAAGTCAACAACACAAAAAAAAATTAAGCTTGTGGAAGCAAGAAATTTGAGTGAGTTACATATTTGTAAAAACTGTAAAATACTACTGCAAAGCATTCTATAAACAACTTTTCAAAATTTTCAAAATTGTGTTTTGCTTCTTCATGCTAGTAATCTAATGTGTCAAGATGCCGGGGTATGGTGCAGACAAGAAAAGAAGGTGACAATCCTATTATGGCTCCAAGAAACACAGGATTTATTTAACAAAACAATAATACAAAAACAAAACCCACAAGGGGTAAGAGTCACGCCTGATCATCCGATCCTTCCGTGTGCCACGCCCCCCTTGTTAAGATCATATGAAATCCCAATGTTACCAGCTGTTTCTTGTTCTTTCATTCTTGTCCTGTGTATTTAAGTCCACGTCACAGTATGTATGCCCAGTTCCGTCGGTGACGTCTCGACCATGTTATGCCTCGTCTGCTTGTTCTGCCAAATAAACCCCTTGTTCCTGGATCTCCGTCTCCCCAACCCTGGTTCCCCACTCCCTGCTGGCCTGATGGGAGTCTGACAGAATGACGAAACTCCAAGAAAAGGTACCCCCCCCCAACCGAGGATTTCTACCTTAGTTTAGTTGAAGAGGTGCTATACTGGCTCACATAGGGGGGACCTCGTGGCTTGGGCTCTGGCAAGCCAGACCCGGGACATCCTCAAGAGGATATCCTTGGACACTGACATTCAACTCACAGCTGTCACAGCTGGCAGTTTTTAAGGAGGGTGACAGAGGTGAGGACCCGGCTGATACCACTCAACAGTGAGCTGGATCCGGATCTGCTGTCCGACCTCCCTGAAACCCCCCGACATCTGCCAACATCCGCGAACCGGAGAAAGAAGAGGTCAGAGGACTGAGGACAAACCGGTGATCTTCTTGGGGGTCGTCTCCACTTCTTCCCCTACCAGCTATTTGACGGAGCCCCTCCCGATTTTAAACCCAGCGGTGTTTGCGCTGGAAGCTGCTGCCGTCACCCTGGAGGACTGGCAGCACACTCCTTTCCTGGGACGCGCCTGGCTCTTAAAGGGGCCAGGTCTATACGGGATGCTATCCTGTGGATCCCCAAGGTCTTTAAAGGGGCAGTGCCTGTTACCAAGACATCAACCCTGGCTCCAGCTCCAAACGGTTCTTGTGCCGACAGATGATGCTCCACCCCCCACGGGTCCTGTGCCGACGGATGATGCTCCACCCCCCACGGGTCCTGTGCCAATGGATGATGCTCCACCCCCCCACTGTTACTGTGCTGGCAGATGATGTTCCTGTGACTCCTGTTCCTGTGGCTCCTGACTCCTGCTCTGCCCCCTGCTGTCCCAGTTCCCAAGGTTCCTGCTCTGCCCCCTGAGGTCCCTGTAACCAAGGTCCCTGAATTCCTTTGCTGAGGAGGATCCTTATCCCCCGGGCCCAGACTGCCCGACCACCACTCCTTCCCGCTTGGGGGAGGAGGAGCTCAAATGGGACTCCTCTGGGATTTCCCTGATGGCAAACCTTCCCCACAGGAACCCTCTAGTGGAGTACCCCAGTATGGCAAATCCCAGTCGGGTCCCCACCTTTTGGTCTCCTGGAAAGGGAGAGGACACTTGCGCCGGGGTCGTCTCCCGCTCGCCCTCAGTCTCTTGGGCTCCTGCTCGGCGGTAACCTGCGGGTCCCCCTCCGATGCCTCGTCACCCACATTCGGTCCTGCATCCGACACCTTGTCGGTCACCTACATCAGAGTATGTATCCCCAGTTCTGTCAATGACGTCTCCATTGTGTTGTGCCTCGTCTGCTTGTTCTGCCAAATAAACCCCTTGTTCCTGGATCTCCGTCTCCCTGATCCTGATTCCCCACTCCCTGCTGGCCTGACGGCGGTCTGACATTAAGAACGAAACCTGACAAAGAATAACAAAATTAAAAGAAAACCAGTAAGCTAACATACAAAAAGAAACAGGCAAGGAAGGAAGGAAGGAAGGAAGGAAGGAAACAGAGTAGCACACAGCAATACTGGCACAAACCTAACACTATGACCAATGGGCAAAGAAGCTAAGGCAAGAACTTTAATACACCTAGAAAACTGGAGCAAACAAGGAACAGATGTAAGACATAATTAACCAATCAACAACAATGAGACAGAACAATAAGAAACAGCTGCGAATAGTAACACTGAACCAATGGAACCTCAAACCCATGACCCCCAGGTTTATAGATTGAGCCAAATACTCAACCCACTGTGTTGTGCAGCAGCTCCGGGAATGGGGAGAACACACAGGAAAGGAAACACAGCAGAGGACAGAATCTGGGGACCAGAGACTAACAGATGAGGGACAGAGCTAAGAGTGGATATATTGGAACCAGGACTCGGGGACTGAGAGACTGACCCAGGGGTTAACTGATTGGGGTAAAAACATTGGAATTGAGGGACAGGACCAGAGATGAATATGTTGGAGGTCTAATGCTGAAAACCTATAGTCAAGGCCCTGGGACATAAGGCAGGGACCAGGATGAGGTAGGGGAACCTAAAGGGAAGGGAACAAAAGGGGTTTCACAGGGAAACAAGCTCGGGAACAGAGGAAGAAGGAACTGGGTAAGAACAGGTCAGGGTTGAAGGGATGTGTTAACAAACCAGGGATGAGGCAAAAGGATGGGGGAAGTGGACCACTGCAGGCCTAAATGAAGGAGAGGCTGGGCTGAGTGGTGTCACATCAGGAGGTGGAGATGAGTCCGGAGGACACCCAGAAACCGCGGGATGGGGACTGGAGTGCAATGAAGGGACTGAAGGACAGGAGCTGCAGGCCGACGGGGGACCTGGGTCTGGGCCACTGGCCAGACTGTGTCCCCATTTCCCTCCTTCGGGAGACAGAGAACCAAGAACCATAGAAGGCACCCCTGGAGTGGGACCCAGGGCTAGATTCATGGGCTCCTGCTCCAAGTGCTCTGGAGGAGATTCCTCGAGATCAATCCCCTCTAGGCTGTGTGTGATCTTGGGCAGAGCTGCAGGGGCCAGGAACTAAGACAGAGAGGGGGAAAGATAGAATGGCCAGTGATGCCTGCTGGCCAAATGGGGAAGGGTTAGAAAAGACACTGATACTAATGTAAGTAATACCTGGAGGACATTAAGGTCAAATACATCTGACCTCGTAACTGAACAACTGGCCCCAGTCTGGCCTGCCCAGTTGAAATGGTCTAGCCATTGCATGTTGGATATTTCCAGCATCCAGACTGCCATAATTCATTGGGACACCAAAATGCTAAGTTGTATTGCCTGTAACCAGCATTAGCCATAACCAGCTCACAACCATAATCAGCATGTTTTTTTTTGTTGTTGAACATCTACTTGTGAATTTAGTTTTCACCTGTGTCAAGAAATATATGAATTCATTTCATTGTATATTCATAACCAAAAAGAACGCAAATGAACAGCACATGACAATAAAGTGTACCATTACAGCCCTACCCAGGAAGTAGGGATTATCCTTTGTAGACCTGCACTGAACCTTTCCTCTTCCCGCCCCTCCCTCCACTGACAAGTTCAACAGTAACGAGTTACCATAAAATACATTAAAATCTAGGTATAATCTGGTTGCTTTGATTCCTTGGAACTAAATAGGAGCACGGCAATCATGCGAAAGGGCTAGGAAGAATGAGAAGCACAAGGCAGGGCTAGAGTAAACACTCAAATGCAGGACAATATACTGACAGTCTCACAAGGAAGGACTGGAACAAAGCACAAAGTCTGTAGAACAAGGCTAAATAGGGCACGGGCAACAAGACACAGCTGGGCAAAATGAAACAATCAAGGTAAAAGAGGGAACAGAAACAGGCTGGTATCATTACTCCACAAAGAGCAAGTTGAGGGAGGCGTAAAGATAATTTCCCTACAGGGGATCAATAAAGTATCAATTATATGGGGAAGTGGGTACAAGGGATTATGGGATCTTGGGTCCACTATACTCAGACTATATTATACTGAACTCCATCATTTTCAGGTTATGTGTGTAACCGTGTTACAAATTGGAGAATATGTGTAACTCAAAAGAGCATAACTTTTTTTTCATCACTTTTGTAATTAATGATGGTAGATTGGAGCCCTATGTCTGTAGTTTTAGGAAGGTACCTGCTTTGGGATTTTTAAAGAAAAAAATAATCTTTATTGCTGTCTTCTAGCCATTTATCCAGCACAGATTCAAGGAAATTCTTTTAAACTCATTGTATAAGTTGTCTACTTTGTGAACTTTTGCCTATGGCTCAGCTCTTTATTTCACCTTTATTTCAGATGTGGCAGTGCTTCCTGCCTGCAGCCCTGTGGTGAGGCAAGGCAAGGCAAGTTTATTGATTTATCACAATTCAGATACAAAGCAATTCAAAGTGTTTCATAGAGTTGACGGAATTACAGAGATACATTAAAGTTGTACTTATTATAAAGCCTATTATACACTGACTGGCCAAAAATAAAGTCACCACTTGAATTTAACTCGGCAGGTCCTTAAAAGCCAATGATAGCATCTTTATTAAAGCTTAGCAACGTTATGCAGCAATAAGGTGACGTCAGCTGAACACCTGAATCTACTGCACGGCCAGGTTATCCCATCAATGGTTGTTTTCTTACCTAAAGGCATGGGTATATTCTGGGATGATAATGCCAAGATTCATAGGGATCAAATTGTGAAAGAGTGGTTTAGGGAGCGCAAGGAATCATTTTTAACATGTGAATTGGGCAGCACAGAGTTTTGTCCTTAAGCCTTTGAGATGCGCTGAAGACAACTTTATGGACGGTTCAACTCACCTTTCATGAATACAAGATCTTGACGAGAAATTAATGCAAATATGGAAGGAAAAAAAAATGGAGATGCTGCTTAAGTACATGGAAACGATGCATTAATGAATGTGCACCACAATAAAAATTAAAGGCGGCCCAACAAAATATTAAACTGCAATGTTTTTTGGCCAGGCAGTGTATAAAGTTAAATTCAATGTTTCATAATAATGAAAACACATACTTTGTGAGGCTTGTAGAAACATTACGGTTCTTCAGCGGTTTGTCAGCTTGAGATGCAGTACAGTAACCTATGTATTTAAATTTATTATTACTGTATTATTATTATGGTATTGTACTGTACTGTATTGTTATGTTAAGGATGTTTTACTATATCTGGAATAGTTTAATATGCATTTGTGTTGAATATGCATAAAAAGGTAAAATACAGTATATACAATATACTGAGATAAACATTTAACTAATTGACACTAAATAAGTGTATGTAACTGGTACTTACCTAGAAATTCAATTTAAAGACGGATTAAGGGAACAGATCTCATTAGTAACTTGGGACCTGCCTGTACTGGACACTGTATATGGGTTTGAATGAATTCATCCGATAATTTCTGCAATTCTGGTTCATCAGTACTTTCAATACTGTTTTTCATTACCCTGAAAGTATATATTGTGGGGGTTTTGTGGGTTTTTAAAGTACCAAGTGTTTTGTAATGGATTACATTACAAATTTTTGTCGCTTATCTCATTTTTTTCGGTGATTACCCAAAAGCTAGTAACCATAGGAGAGGGTAGGAATGTAGATTGAGGATAGCTTTCCCTTTTGGCTCAGCTCTCTCTTTACCATGACAGAACAGCACAGTGTCCACATAACTGCTGACGCTGCACTGATCTATCTGTTAATCTCCTGCTCCCTTTCCTCACTCATGGACAAGACCTCGAGATACTTAAACTCCACCGGTTGAGAACTATAACCTGGTTCAGTCTTGGAGGTGTTAATACTCCTCCCAGCCTCCTCACACTCAGCTGCAAACCACCCCAGTACATGCTGCAGGTCACAACCCTGCACATCTGCACAAAGCAGAGACGCGATCACTGAACCAGACTCCTTCTGCCTCTTGGCTACACCTAGTAATCTTGCCATAGAGGTTATGAACAGAATTGGTGACAAAGGGCAGCCCTGGTGGAATCCAGCACCCACCGGGAATGAGTCTGACTTCTGGCAATGCAAAGCAAACTCTCGCTCCGGTTATACAGGAACCTGATGACCCACAACAGCCGATCCGCCTCTCCATTATGCGCTCTGTCAGCCACCGGAGACTATCGTGTACCTTGGGAATGAGGTACACCTGAATGGGGTACCTCCCACAGGAACCCCCAAGGAACACAGCTATATGCCTTTTCATGTTCATAAAACAATTCTATTTAAATGAAAGGAACAAAAAGGTCCACTAAACATTGATTTAATTATGCCTGTGCAGGTTTCGATTCCCTCAATACAGTATGTCTTCATTGAGATGTAATTCACAGTTGTCATTTTCTTTGCCCTAAAGAATAATGCCATTTAAATTTTTATTCTTATAAGGGGCAGATCCTAAAGCATGGTGGCTTGCACTTTGCTGAGATTTTGAGTCTATTTTCACCCACACAGACACACAGATCCTCCCCTGTCTAATCATTAAAGTTCAAACCCCGTATTTCCTGCGTGAAGCCCTTTGATTGTGGAGTAACACCTGTATTTTGGGAAGGGACTTCCTCAGCAGCCTCCACCCCTCATCTTTGATAGTTAAATTACAGCAGCACCATTATTACTGTCTGTGCAACTGACGCCAACCAAACCCCACCTCCTCCTAACTGTACCTTTTGTACTTCAATGGAAGGTTTTTGCATTTTTCTCTCTATTCATGCTTTATATACAGCCACTATTTGTTTTCTTTTCACCTTTAATGCTGTGTATCTTTGAGCTGTCTGCTTTGAGCTGTCTTTCTGTAAATTTAGCTATAAAACCATAAAACGTTTAAAACCAGTTCAGTTCAAAATTATATGGGGGAGATATGCCTTGTTTTAACCTGTTTAATTTTTACGACTGATCTATGCATAATTAATTACTTGTGGTTTTTTGCTATGTATTTAAATCCATGTTGGCGCATACACTTTTCAGCATGAAAGTCATGGGAGGGACATCTTTGATAAGTTATTATCAAATATGTAGAATTATAGATAGAAACCAAAAAAAGTTTACTATTTAAAAATGCATTATGCTTCTAAATTTTTTACATGAACTTAAAAATGTTGACCCAGAGAGTACTACTGTGATCTACATGTTAATCCCCAACCTGCATGTGAATTCCCAACCTGCACATGAGTACCCAACCTGCATGTGAATCTCCAAGCTGCACACAAGTCCCCAACTTGCATGTGAATCTCCTACCTGCAGGTGAGTCCCCAACCTGCATATGAATCCCCAACCTGCATGTGAATCTCCAACCTGCATGGGAGTATCCAATTTGCACACAAGTCCCCAAACTGCATGTGAATCTCCAACCTGCAGGTGAGTCCCCAACTTGCATATGAATCTCCAACCTGCACATGAATCTCCAACCTGCACACGAGTCCTCAACCTGCATGTGAATCTCCAAATGGCATGTGAATTCCCAACCTAAATGCAAATTCCTATCTTCTTGACATAATTGCTCGTCTGATCCTTCCGTGTACCACGCCCCCCCTCATTTACCTCGTGTGGATTCCCGGTGTTCCCAACTGTGTCTAGTTGTTGTTAATTAGTCCTGTATATTTAAGTCGAGTATGTTTATCCGTCTGGTCAATAACGTTGGTTGTTCTGAGTGTGTTTGTCCGCTATTAAATCCCGTGTTTATCCCACTTCTCGACTCCTGCACCTGATTCCCCGGTCTGTGCTTGAGCGAGTTCATAACAGAATGACTGGAATACATCAACCTCACGGATGAAGTAACATACTGACTGTGTCAGCCTAAGGTTTAGGGGGACAACACGGCTAGAGTCCTCACTTGCCAGTCGAGGGACATTCTGGAGGGGATGTCCCTGTTCGAGGACTTGGACCTCGCAGATTTCCCACTTTTTCGCTACCTGCGCCTGTCCCAGCTCCTGAATCACTGAGCCCTGCTCCAGTTCCTGCTTCCGTGACCCTGGCTCCTATCCCTGAGGAGGTTCCTGATTCCTCAGACCCTGCTCCTGCCCCAGTTCCCATAGACTCTGTCCCCGAGGAGGTCCCAGACCATCGGACCACCACTCCTCCCCCCTTGGAGATGGAGTAGGAGCTTGAGTGGGACACCTCAGGGATTTCCCTGATGACTGCCCCAGTGCACCTCTCCGGTTGCCCAGCCACCCCAGTGTGGCAGATCCTGGCGAGAATCTCATCTCTCGGTGTCCCGAAAAGGGAGAGAACACCTGCGCAGGGGTTGGGTCCCACTAGCCCTGCGCCCTGGCTTGCCTTCAGTCCCACTGGCTTTGGCTCGGTGGTCACCTGCGGGTCCTTCAGCTCCTGCTCGGTGGTCGCCTGCGGTCCCCCTGGCTCCTGCTTGGCAGTCACCTATGGCTCCACCTGCGGTGCCTCGTTGGGCGGCTGCGGGTCCCGCTGCTCCGACTCATTGTTCACCTGTGCCTTCGCCGGCTGTGGTTGCACCTTTGCCTGCCGTGGTTTTTGCTCCCTCCTTGCCTCCTCCAGTGTCTCCTTCTCCTCCCGCCTCACCTCCTAGATCTGTCCCTCCGCCTTCCACCTCACTCCCTATGGCGTCCCTCTCACCAAGAGTCCCTCCTGCTCCTGCCTCGTGGTCACCTGCTGCCCCTGCAGCTCTTGCCTTCTGCCTGCTAGAGAACCATCTGGCTCCCTGCTTCCCCCCAGCCTTTGCTTCCTTGCCCCTTGGTTTTGTGCCCCCTGTGTTTGCTCCTTGTCTATTTGCTCCACCCTTGTTCCCTCCTGGGCCCTTTGTTCCTCCTGGTAGTTTGTCCCCTGGTGTTGTCCCTTCATTGTCCCCCTCCTTGGGTTCTGTGTTTCTGTCGTTATTGCCTGTGTGCCTGTTCCGTGTGTCTGTGCCATTCTCTGTGCCTCGCTGATGTTTTGGGGGGATTCTGTCATGCCCTGCTTGTCTGATCCTTCCTTGTGCCACGCCCCCCCTCATTTACCTCGTGTGGAATCCCAGTGTTCCCAGCTGTCTAGTTGATGTTAATTAGTCCTGTATATTTAAGTCCGCGTTCAAGTATTTTTCCCCATCCGGTCATTAACGTTGATTTTTCTGAATTTGTTTGTCTGCAGTTAAATCCCATGTTTACCCGACTCCTGCACCTGATTCCCTGGTCCGTGTCCGAGCGAGTTCAAGGGCAGGAGGAACAGGAGGTATGGGCGCAGCCGGGGCCTTGGGCAGAGCAACAGGTGGAGGAGGCGCCTTGGGCAGGGCTGTAGCAGGCGTAGCCGGAGGCGGGGCCATAGCAGGGTCTGCAGGCATAGCCAGGAACTCCAGTGTGGGCGGAGCTGCAGGCGGAGGCAACGCCGGGACCTTGGGCAGAGCAGGGGGCAGTGCAGCAGCCACAGCAGGGAGCTCGGGCAGTGCAGCAGCCGCAGCAGTAGCTGAAGGTGGGGCTGTAGCAGGTGCCTCGGGCGCCGCAGGAACCACCGACTCTGGGCCAGCAGAGGGCGCCGCTGTGGCCAGAGCCTTGCTGGGCGGTGTGGCAGCCGCTGGAACAGGCTGGACAGGCACGTCAGGCGCCGGCGGGACAGGCAGGACAGGCAGATCAGGTAGGTCAGGGACATCTATGATTGCCACCAGGGTTGGTGCTGTAAGAGTGGGCTTTGCCCCTTTAAGAGCCCCCGCGACCCGTGGAATAGCGTCCCATACAGCCCTGGCCCCCCTATTAGCCAGGTACACCACCCAGGAATGATACGCCTCTAGCGGTGGTTGCTCGATGGGGGCTTTTGATGCTTGCATGGGCGTTGTGGTGGTGATGTCCTGGGTGATCGGGGATTCCCCCCGATCACTTGCTGGGAGAGAAGCGGGGAAGAGAGAGGTGGATCCCAGGAAGATCATCTGACCCTCCGCTGGTCTCCTCTCTTTCCGTTTTTGTTTTTCTTCCTCCACCTCCGAAGAGGGAGGAGCCACGATGGAGTCCTCCGGGACCACCTCGGGGACTACGGCGACAGGAACTGGGGCACGGTCAGGGACCGGAACAGGGTCAGCAGGCCATGGGGGCGCCGGCCCGGGAGCTGCTGGAGCGCGGTCAGGACTTGGAGCGCGGTCAGGACTTGGAGCGCGGTCAGGACTTGGAGGCTGCTGCAGTGGGGGCGCCTGCCCTGGAGCTGCATGTGGCTGCAGTGGGGGCGCCGGCCCGGGAGCTGCATGTGGCTGCAGTGGGGGCGCCGGCCCGGGAGCTGCATGTGGCTGCAGTGGGGGCGCCGGCCCGGGAGCTGCATGTGGCTGCAGTGGGGGCGCCGGCCCGGGAGCTGCAGGTGACTGCAGTGGGGGCGCCGGCCCGGGAGCTGCAGGTTGCTGCAGTGGGGGCACCGGCCCGGGAGCTGCAGCAGGCAGAGGCGGCTGCATGGGCAGCGGCAGCAGCGAAGGCGGCTGCGCAGGCAGCGGCGGCCGCTCGGGAGCGGGGTCCGCCGGCAGCGGCGGCCGCACGGGAGCGGGGTCCGCCGGCAGTAACGGAGGGAGGTCCTCTGTACTGGCGATCGCCGGTCTCCTCCGTCTCCCTCGCTGGCGCCTGGCGGTGGCGGGAGGCGGCGCGATGTCCGTGAAAACGGACGGCGGAAGAAAGGCTTCCGGCTCCGGGTAAGGGTAGAGGAAGGGCTCCTCGTCCTCACTGGAGAGCCAGTACTTCCACACGGGATCGAGGTCGTGTGTGGTCAGCCCCCGGGCTGGAGGTAGGGCGGGTACCTCCCTCTCGTCCTCCATCGGGAGCCAAAGCCTGGAGAGCGAGCAGGCGCCGAGATGGATCGTCCCCTGCGGGACTCTCCGTCTCCTCCGCTTCTTTTGGTCCGTCATTCTGTCACGATCGCGGTCGGGCGAAGCGGCGATCGTGCGGGTCGGCAGGCAGGAACGGGCAGACAAGCCGAATACAGGGCTAACAAGGGGTTTATTAGGAAACGGAGTACGAACATCGACCAACATCAATGACGGACAAAGGACTCGGGTAAGACATGGACTGAAATACACAGGACTGATTGAAAATAAGCAGACACAGCTGGGTACAATCTGGGAAACACACGTGGGTAAGCAGGGGGCGTGGCACACAGGAGGAGCCGACGAGCAGGGCATGACAGATGCTAACAAATTAAAATAATTAAAAAATACACAGACATCATGCAACGATTACATCAAACTGTGAAGAGTGCTAACATAAGGAAAGTTCACAGTGAGAAAGTTGCTCAGTTAATGCTTACATACTTGGAGGAACCAAGTACAACCAAGGACAAATTTCTAGCTGCTGGTAGTGTTAAAAGAAAATGTGTTGGCAAAGAAATATCTAAAATGAATCAAAACAGAAAATATGACAATGATGCATATTTAAAATATGTTTTATTTGAGCGTGTGTATGAGGGGAGGTGGGTTCAGGCCGATATTATCAGCCATTGGGAGAAGAGGTAGCTGAGTTAAGAAAATACAAGACAAATCCATCCATCCAACCATTTTCCAAACCACTTATCCTACTGGGTCGCAGGAGGTCCAGAGCCTATCCCGGAAGCAACGGGCACGAGGCAGAGAACAACCCAGGATGGGGGGCCAGCCCATCGCAGGGCACACTCACACACCATTCACTCACACGTGAACACCTACAGTATGGGTAATTTAGCAACTCCAATTAGCCTCAGCATGTCTTTGGACTGTGGGGGGAAACCAGAGTACCTGGAGGAAACCCCACGACGACATGGGGAGAACATGCAAACGCCGCACACATGTGACCCAGGCGGAGACTCGAACCCGGGTCCCAGCGGTGTGAGGCAACAGTGCTAACCACTGCACCACCATGCCGTCCCATTATCATTATTATTATTATTATTAGTAGTAGTAGTAGTAGTAGGAGGAGGAGGAGCAGTAGTAGTATTTGTGTTGTTATTTGGCTAATAGAACTTTCTCATAAATTAATGTGGATTACATGGCTAATTGAGTTAATCATTTCCTCCTTTTTTCAAAAGTGCAGTTAGGTAATAAGGAGCTGGAACTGAGCAACACTTTCTGTCAATGGATGGGCCGAACATTAAACGACACATTAAAGCAATTTCTAAAGATGGCTGACATAAACCCACTAGCAGTATGCTTGAAATATTGCTGGCTCTCCACTTATCAACCAATTCGTTTAACGACCTAGTTCAAGGAACAGAACTCAGTCGTCAAGTGAGGAGTGCCTGTACCAGTGAAACAGATGAACATGTCTGCTCCATGTTTCCATAGTGATCTTGTCAAGGAAAAAAGAAACAAACACACACACACAAAAGACACACACACACGTACATACATACATATATAGAATGCTGTATATAAACTTATTCCGGCTTTAAGAAATAACTTTAAGAGTAAAGTATATATTGTATTGTTGAAGTGTATTTCCAAATGTAAGTGTCCCAGAGCACTTAATATAAATATTACAAAACTATATGCGAAGCAGTATTCCAAATATCAATGGGAAAAATAGTCAAAGCACAATATTTAAACTTACCACCCCCCCCCCCCCCCAAGGTGAATCTGGGAGACATAAAAACTCTGGTTCCAAGTTCAACTGATTGCCCAACTACTACTCTGGGTATGCAAACTTTAACAATGATGATCTGATCATAATGTGTTATCTAAAAAATCCAAGGCATTATCATTACACATGTAAGTACAAAGTCTTATGTTTTATTGTGCTAAAGATATGTACAGTATTTGTTTTATGCTCATATATTCTCATCTTGGAGAGTAATTGCAGTAAAGACTGTCTTTAGGGCAAAGACCTTCATAAAAGTAGATCCTTCAGAGCAACTTCATGAAAACATATCTTGCATCTGTCTTCTATCCCCTAAGAAGAGTAATATTTCTTCTGCTTTCAGGTAAATTTATGATTCATTTTATATAAATGAGTAGTTACTTTTACTTTTGGACAGTAACCTTAGTTCTGCATTCTCCTGTGTATAATTTTTAACCTTTTTGGATTTGGGGCAATATTTTCAAAGTAGTGTAAACTGATAACCGAGGGTAAATCTAAATTGTTTTTGGATATTTGTGTTCCTCCACGAACCTCGTGCGTTCGTGATTCGCAAATTCACAGATCTGCGAAAATTACATGTACATATTTCCTTCACATACTTTATTGAATTATACCTTGGTTACGTATACGACTTATGTCAATAAGTTTACAGTCCCGCTCATTTAATCATTTTACCTTACTGTGAATGCAAAAGAAAACAGCAGCCAATGCCATGTTCTATGAATTAGTAGGGGTAACATTAGTACACTGTACTGTAAATGTGCTAGCGTGACAAATATCCGTTAGGCGATACTGTACTCTATTTTTACATCAAACATTTGTTTATTTTTAAAGGTAATGTATTAAGCTAACTTTTAAATGAAATTCAAGTGTTTTGGGAGCATGACTGGGTTCATATTTAGGGTTTAAACTATAGAAATAAGCACATTTTACCATTTTTAGTGAGTCTGCCAAACATCTGCGAATCCTCCTCATTCGTGACGGGTTCTGGAACCTAACCTCGCAAATGTCCGAGGTCTGATTGTGTTACCTAATTACTTCACTTTATAATTCTATTTATTCAACTTAGTAAATTCATTTATTATTTTGGGGGCGGTATGGTGGTGCAGTGGTTAGCACTGTTGCCTCACACCTTTGGGACCCGGCTTCGAGTCTCTGCTTGGGTCACATGTGTGTGGAGTTTGCATGTTCTCCCCATGTCGTCGTGGGGTTTCCTCTGGGTGCTCCGGTTTCCCCCCACAGTCCAAAGACATGCTGAGGCTAATTGGACTTGCTAAATTGGCTGTATGTGTGCGTGTGAGTGAATGGTGCCCTGCGATGGGCTGGCCCCGCATCCTGGGTTGTTCCCTGCCTCGTGCCCATTGCTTCCAGGATAGGCTCCGGACCTCCCTCACGGACCCAGTAGGATAGCGGTTTGGAAAATGGATGGATGGATTTATTATTTTGGGGGCACAATTAAGCCAAGTCATTTTACTTTTCTTGGACTGAGGTCAGGTGTTCCACCAGAGAAGTATGTTCCAGATGATGCAGGGAAATCATTTTAAAATTTTGAATGACTATTGATTATTCAGCCTTCTGCTACTCTAGCAGATTATTAAAATATTTTATATGTTGTAAACTTAGTTACATATAACATTGTCCTTAAAAAATTTACAACGTTAATTCTTTTCACAGTCATGTCCGGTTTCACTGAACTACAAGTAGCATTTATGTGAGAAGTGCTTGGAAAATAATAAAGCAGGCTTTATAAAGCCTGGTAATTGAGATTCTATCTAAGGGGTTCTTTCAATACAGAGCCACCCATTCATTTTCCATAAGAGCTTATCCAGTTTAGAGCCTTGGTGAGGCTGAAGCTTATCCTAGGCAGCCCAGTAGATGCCAGTCCATGACTGGGTGTACACCTAGGGGCAATTCATGAGCTGCCCACATGTCTTGGGACTCTAAGAGTAAAACAGAGTAATCTGAGGAATCCTACACAAAGATGATGAGGACACCATACAGGAGCCCCGGAGCCAGAGCAGAAACCAGTGAGCCACCAGACTGCCATTCCCTTTATAGTATAATACAGAAACAGGCAGCAGTAGAAGTCAGTATGCACCTACATTAAATAGATTCAGTGAATATATAGGGAATGTAAGTGAACTGTCTGAAATGCATTCAGTGCTGTGAAGAAAGAGTTGGAGGTATGATGGTCTTACCTCTAGAAAATGGGGCCCTGAAAGGTTATTTAACCAATTTAGTACATGTGGCTTTTGTTGATAAAAAATCATCATCGATTTACATAAAAACTGACCCAATAAAAATGATGGATATTTATGTCATGACCTGCTCGTACCATCCTCTCGTGTGCCATGCCCTCTCATTTACCTCATGTGGAACCCTGATTGTTCCCAGCTGTTTCATGTTATTTCCGGCCTGTCCTTTGTATTTCAGTCCGTATTCGAGTACGTTTCCCCAGGTCTGTCATTCTGTTACGGTGAGTGCAGGCAAGCAGGCGAAGGGAGCCGTGAATGCGAGCAAACCGGGCTTATTAACAGGGGACACGCCCCAAACAAGCAATGTTAATAAACAGTTTATCGAACAGTTGAAAGATGGACAGGTTTTAGGTCAGTTAGACAATAACTGATTTTTGGATTTTATATAGTATATTCCCCCGCGACCCAGTAGGATAAGCGGTTTTGAAAATGGATGGATGGATTGATATAGTATATTCAGACCCAATAAAAAGCTTCATTTGATATGTTCTGTAAAAGTTAATCATAAGTAGTCAAATATGCATTTGTTATTGCAGTGAATAATAAATACTGAATATTTTTTTAAATTGCTAAACCAAGACAATCATGCATAAATAATCATTTTCAAGAGCTTTCAAGAACTCTCATGCACCCCCGGAGCCTTACCGCTGAAAAGTTTTTTGACTACTTCAGTGACCTTAGCCCCTCTGAGTCTTCCAACTCTGCTTCCTCCAAGGAAGCCACATCAGTAGGATTCAGGAGGTCCGTGAAATATTCCTGCTACTGCCTGACTATATCATGAGTTGATATCAACAGTTGTCCATCCCTACTCTAAACAGCATGGGTAAAGCCCTGCTCTCCCCCCCCGGAATCACCTGATGGTTTGCCAGAACCTTTTCGAGGCCATCTGAAAGTCCTTCCCCATGGCATCACCAAACTTCTCCTACGTCCGAGTTTCTGCTTCAGCAACCACTAAAGCTGCTTTCCGCTTGGCCTGCCGATATCTCTCAGCTGCTTCAGGAGTCCCACAAGCTAACCAAGCTCAGAAGGACTCCTTCTTCAGCCTGACAGCTCCCTTTACTTCTTTTGTCCATCACCAGGTTTGGAGATTGCCGCCGCCGCAGGCACCAACAAACTTATGGCCACAATTGAGCAGGCCATTCCTCCTAATCACACCCTTCCAGGTCTCACTGTCATTACCCATGTGAGCGTTAAAGTCCCCCAGCAGAACAATGGAGTGCCCATAAGGGGCACCTTCCAGCACCCCCTCCAAGATTTCCAAGAAGTCTGGATACTCTCTAATTGTGCTTGGCGCCTGCGTACAGACAACCCCCAACTCGAAACCAAAGGGAGGCAACCCTCTCGTTCACTGGGGTAAACTCCATTGCACTGGCACTAAACCAGGGGGCTATAAGCAGACTCAGACCTGCCCAGCGCCTCTCATCATGGACAACTCCAGAGTGGAATAGCCCCTCTCCAGGAGTTTGGTTCCAGAGCCCAAGCCGTGCATCAAGGTGAGCCCGACTGCATCTGGTCGGTATCTCTTTCCCTCCTGCATGAGCTAAGGCTTCTTTCCCACCAGAGAGGTTACGTTCCATGTGCCGAGAGCCAGTTTTGGTAACTGACGATAAGTCCGTCGAGGCCCCAGCCTTCGACTGTATCTGACCCCTACGGCCCCCCTGCAGGTGGTAGGCCCACAGGGGGATGAACTCATGTTACCCCTTCGGGCTATGCCTGGTTGAGCCCCATGGGTGGAGGTCCAGCCACCAGACACTCGCACATGAGCACTAGGCCTGGGCAAGATGTTACTCTGCCAATCTGGATGGGGTAACATCCTCCTTGATTAGTCTGGCCACTCACCTATTTGCTGTGGGAAACCCTACCAGGGGCAATTGCCCCTCACAACATAGCTCCTAGGATCACAGGGGAACACAAACCCCTCCACCACGATAATGTTGCAAGTCAGAGAGGGCAAAATAAAATTATTTTGCTTTATAAAGGTAAGATGTAAGTTTTTTTTCCAAAAATAGTTGCCGAAAAAATGTATTTGGTGCTGTATATACTGTGGAATAGAATAGAATACAATAGAATAGAGAAAACAGCTAGAGGTTATCAAAGTTAAGAAGCACTTTTTATGCTCTTCTCTCTTTGATTTTATATAGTACAGACATACACTAGGCCTAGTTAGTCATGCTGTTATTTTCCAGAATGGAGAGTTGTAATGTGGTAAAATAAATAGTTTAATTAGATAAGTTGTTTAATTAAAGGGTTATGTGTTTTAATTTTCTTCTTAAATATAAAAATACAGAATAAGTACCATTACTGTGGTTCAAATATCGTGACACAAACTGTACCGTTACATGCCTAATGCATACATACACACTCAATCATACACCAAAGGCATTAATTTAATGACAACAATTAGTCTAACTTCCTGTCTAGGGACTACGGAAGTAAGAAAATTAAACTTGTTCATGTTTTATAGCGGCACCTAGATGGCAGTATTTGAAGGCTGCAGAAATA